>NC_088868.1:28033158-28153407 GCF_032884065.1 Artemia franciscana | reverse complement strand
AAAAGGAAAAAAATAAAGGAGAAAAACAAAACTAAAAAACGAATGTATATACAGACCGGGACACCGGGATACAAATGATGACCGGGACCCGGGACACAGGGAATATAAATGACGACCGGGACACAGGGACACAACTACAACGGGGACACCGGGGGAAACAGGGGGATAACCTGACAATCTATTTATATGCAAAGACAATGGGACAGCAAAGAATGTTGTATATTCGCAAGTTTTACGTAGTTAAAACCATATATATATATATATATCTATATTCACAGGTGGGACATAGGGACACAACTACAATGGCGCGTAACTATTATGGCGCGTAACGACTTACGCGCGCGGGGGGGGCTTGGGGGGGGCGCGAAGCGCCCCCACCAACTAGGTGTTGGGGTGGCGCGAAGCGCCACCCCAACAGCTAGTATATATATATATATATATATATATATATATATATATATATATATATATATATATATATATATATATATATATGTGTGTGTGAGTTTTTAAATACGTAAAGCTTGCGAATATACAACATTCTTTGCTGTCCCATTGTCTGTGCATATCGACCATTCCCTGTGTCGCCGTCGTCATTTATATATCTCCCTGTGTCCCCAAGCGTCCCCGTTGTAGTTGTGTCCCTGTGTCCCGGTCGTCATTTATATTCCCTGTGTCCCAATCGTCATTTGTGTCCCGGTGTCCCAGTCTGTATATACATTCGTTTTTGAATTGGTCTTTTTTTTAGTTTTTAGTTTTTTACCATTTTTTAGTTTTTTTAGTTTATACCTCATGATTCTAATGATTGCCCTTGAGCTATGTTTATGATGATTGCTAATCGAACATTCCCTGTGTCCCCGTCGTCATTTATATATCCCCCTGTGCCCCCCGGCGTCCCCGTTGTAGTTGTGGCCCTGTGTCCCGGTCTGTATATACATATTTTTTTGAAGTGGTATATGATGAAATAAATTTTTGTATTTTTCCCCTTTTTTTCTTTTTCTTTTTTTTATTTTTATTTTTTTTTTTAGTTTTGTTTTTCTCCTTTATTTTTCATTTTTTTCCCTTTTTTTTTCTTTTTTTAGTTTTTTTTAGTTTTTTAGCTTTTTTAGTTTTTTATTAGTTTTTAGTTTTTTTCTTTTTAGTTTTTTTTGTAGTTTTTACCTTTTTTTCAGTTTTTTAAGTTTTTGTTACTTATATCCTGGTCATCATTTATACTCCCTGTGTCCCGGTCGTCATTTGTGTCCCGGTGCTTTGTTGATGGTGATTGCTAATCGAACATTCCTTGTGTCCCGGTCGCTTTCTCTTTGAGTGTCCCGGTCGTCATTTATATTCACTATGTGCCGGTGTCCCGGTCGTTATTTATGTCCCGATGTCCCGGTCTGTAATTTCGTCAGTCGAAAACATGACGTCATCCGACAGACAGGCCCTTCCAGACAACTTATTTTTATATAGATAGAATATATATATATATATATATATATATATATATATATAACTAAAAAGAAATAAAAACTAAAAACTAATAAAAAAAATGCATATGCATATAAATAGATTGTCAGGTTATCCCCCTGTTTCCCCCGGTGTCCCCGTTGTAGTTGTGTCCCTGTGTCCCGGTCGTCATTTATATTCCCTGTGTCCCGGGTCCCGGTCATCATTTGTATCCCGGTGTCCCGGTCTGTATATACATTCGTTTTTTAGTTTTGTTTTTCTCCTTTATTTTTTTCCTTTTTTTTTCTTTTTTAGCTTATTTAGATTTTTAGATTTTTTAGTTTTTTTTATTAGTTTTTAGTTTTTATTTCTTTTTAGTTTTTTTGTCCCGGTCGTCATTTATATCCCCCTGTTTCCCCCGGTGTCCCCGTTGTAGTTGTGTCCCTGTGTCCCGGGTCGTTATTTATATTCCCTGTGTCCCGGTCGTCATTTGTATCCCGGTGTACCGGTCTGTATATACATTCGTTTTTTAGTTTTGTTTTTCTCCTTTATTTTTTTCCTTTTTTTTTCTTTTTAGTTTATTTAGATTTTTAGATTTTTTAGTTTTTTTATTAGTTTTTAGTTTTTTTCTTTTTAGTTTTTTTGTAGTTTTTACCTTCTTTTTAGTTTTGTTAATTTTTTTTTTTACTTGTGTCCTGGTCGTCATTTATACTCCCTGTGTCCCGGTGCTTTGTTGATTGCTAATCGAACATTCCTTTTGTCCTGTCGCTTTCTCTTTGAGTGTCGTCATTTATTTTTTTCTTTTTTAGTTCTTTTAGTTTTTACCTTTTTTAGTTTTTTTTTAGTTTTTAGTTTTTTTAGTTTTTTACCTTTTTTTAGTTTTTTTAGTTTTTTACCTTTTTTATTTTTTTTATTAGTTTTTAGTTTTTTTGTAGTTTTTGCCTTTTTTTTTAGTTTTTTGTCCTGGTCGCTTTCTCTTTGAGTGTCGTCATTTATTAGTTTTTTCCTTTTTTTTTTTAGTTTTTTTATTGGTTTTTACCTTTATTTTAGCTTATTTTTCAGTTTTTTCCTTTTTTTTTAGTTTTTTTTTATTTTTTATTTTTTTTAGTTTTTTACCTTTTTTTAGTTTTTTTAGTTTTTTTTAGTTTTTTAGCTTTTTTACTTTTTTTATTAGTTTTTAGTTTTTTTTTTTTGTAGTTTTTGCCTTTTTTTAGTTTTTTCAGTTTTTTTTTTAGTTTTTTATTGGTTTTTAACCTTTATAGTTTTTTTAGTTTTTTAGCTTTTTTATTTTTTTTATTAGTTTTTAGTTTTTTTTTGTAGTTTTTGCCTTTTTTTAGTTTTTTCAGTTTTGACGTCACCTATCCAGTTTTTTCAGGTGACGTCACCTGACACATCCATCCACACATCCATCCATCCATCCATCCACAGACAACTTATTTTATATATATAGATACTAGCTGTTGGGGTGGCGCTTCGCGCCACCCCAACACCTAGTTGGTGGGGGCGCTTCGCGCCCCCCCCCAAGCCCCCCCGCGCGCGTAAGTCGTTTCGCGCCATAATAGTTACGCGCCATTGTAGTTGTGTCCCTATGTCCCACCTGTGAATATAGATAGATATATATATATGGTTTTAACTACGTAAAACTTGCGAATATACAACATTCTTTGCTGTCCCATTGTCTTTGCATATAAATAGATTGTCAGGTTTACCGACTCTTGAACATGCAACATATAATGGTCCATGGGAAAACAATCTGTATTCAGATCTATACCTCATGATTCTATGATTGCCCTTGAGCTTTGTTGATGGTGATTGCTAATCGACCATTCCCTGTCCCGGTGTCCCGGTCGTCATTTACATCCCCCTGTTTCCCCCGGTGTCCCCGTTGTAGTTGTGTCCCTGTGTCCCGGTCGTCATTTATATTCCCTGTGTCCCGGGTCCCGGTCGTCATTTGTATCCCGGTGTCCCGGTCTGTATATACATTCGTTTTTTAGTTTTGTTTTTCTCCTTTATTTTTTTCCTTTTTTTTTCTTTTTAGCTTATTTAGATTTTTAGATTTTTTAGTTTTTTTATTAGTTTTTAGTTTTTTTTTCTTTTTAGTTTTTTTGTCCCAGTCGTCATTTATATCCCCCTGTTTCCCCCGGTGTCCCCGTTTCCTTTTTTTTTCTTTTTTAGCTTATTTAGATTTTTAGATTTTTTAGTTTTTTTATTAGTTTTTAGTTTTTTTTTCTTTTTAGTTTTTTTGTCCCGGTCGTCATTTATATCCCCCTGTTTCCCCCGGTGTCCCCGTTGTAGTTGTGTCCCTGTGTCCCGGTCGTCATTTATATTCCCTGTGTCCCGGTCGTCATTTGTATCCCGGTGTACCGGTCTGTATATACATTCGTTTTTTAGTTTTGTTTTTCTCCTTTATTTTTTTCCTTTTTTTTTCTTTTTAGTTTATTTAGATTTTTAGATTTTTTAGTTTTTTTATTAGTTTTAGTTTTTTTTTCTTTATAGTTTTTTGTAGTTTTTACCTTCTTTTTAGTTTTGTTAATTTTTTTTTTACTTGTGTCCTGGTCGTCATTTATACTCCCTGTGTCCCGGTGCTTTGTTGATTGCTAATCGAACATTCCTTTTGTCCTGGTCGCTTTCTCTTTGAGTGTCGTCATTTATTTTTTTCTTTTTTAGTTCTTCCCGGTGCTTTGTTGATTGCTAATCGAACATTCCTTTTGTCCTGGTCGCTTTCTCTTTGAGTGTCGTCATTTATTTTTTTCTTTTTTAGTTCTTTTAGTTTTTACCTTTTTTAGTTTTTTTTAGTTTTTAGTTTTTTTAGTTTTTTACCTTTTTTTAGTTTTTTTAGTTTTTTTAGTTTTTTAGCTTTTTTATTTTTTTTATTAGTTTTTAGTTTTTTTGTAGTTTTTGCCTTTTTTTTTCCCTTTTTTTATTTTTTTTTTTATTTTTTATTTTTTTTAGTTTTTTACCTTTTTTTAGTTTTTTAGTTTTTTTAGTTTTTTAGCTTTTTTACTTTTTTTATTAGTTTTTAGTTTTTTTTTGTAGTTTTTGCCTTTTTTTAGTTTTTTCAGTTTTTTTTTTAGTTTTTTATTGGTTTTTACCTTTATAGTTTTTTTAGTTTTTTAGCTTTTTTATTTTTTTTATTAGTTTTTAGTTTTTTTTGTAGTTTTTGCCTTTTTTAGTTTTTTCAGTTTTGACGTCACCTGATCCAGTTTTTTCAGGTGACGTCACCTGACACATCCATCCACACATCCATCCATCCATCCACAGACAACTTATTTTTATATATATAGATATATATATATATATATATATAAATAAGTTGTCTGTGTGTGGATCTGTGGATCAGGTGACGTCATGTTTGTCCGCATATGACGTCTGAATTATTTCACACTAATACAAAATAAGAAAAAAACTAAAAAAGGTAAAAACTACAAAAAAAAACTAAAAAGAAAAAAAAAACTAAAAAAGCTAAAAAACTAAAAAAAAACTAAAAAAAGGTAAAAAACTAAAAACTAAAAAAAACTGAAAAAGCTAAAAAAAGGCAAAAACTACAAAAAAAAACTAAAAACTAATAAAAAAACTAAAAAATCTAAAAACTAAAACAACTAAAAAAAAATAAAAAAAGGTAAAAAACTAAAAAAAAAACTAAAAACTAAAAAAGAAAAAAACTAAAAAAAGGAAAAGACTGAAAAATAAAAGAGAAAAGAAAACTAAAAAAATATGAATAAAAATACAAAAAAATAAAAAAGATAAAAACTACAAAAAAACTAAAAGAAAAAACGAAAAAAAACTAAAAAAGCTAAAAAAATAAAAGAAGCAAAAATCTAAAGAAGGTAAAAACTACAAAAAAAAAGAAAGAAAACAAAATAAAAAAATCTAAAAAAGCTTAAAAACTAAAAAAAAACTAAAAAAGACAAAAAACTAAAAAAAAAACTAAAAAAAGGAAAAAACCATAAAATAAACTAAAAACTAATAAAAAAAATAAAAAAAAGCTAAAAAACTAAAAAAACTAAAAAAAACTAAAAAAGGTAAAAACTAAAAACTAAAAAGGGAAAAAACTGAAAAATAAAGGAGAAAAAGAAACTAAAAAAATATAATAAAATAAAAAAACTAAAAAGATAAAAACTTCAAATAAAACTAAAAAGAAAAAAACTAAAAACCTAAAAAAGGTAAAAACCAATAAAAAAAAACTAAAAACAAAAAAGGGAAAAAATTAAAAATTTATTTCATCATAAGTTTTCAACTGACGAAATTACAGACCGGACATCGGGACACAAATGACGACCGGGACACCGGCACATAGGGAATATGAATGACGACACTCAAAGAGAAAGCGACCGGGACAAAAGGAATGTTCGATTAGCAATCAACAAAGCACCGGGACACAAATGACGACCGGGACACAGGGAGTATAAATGACGACCAGGATATAAGTAAAAAAAACTAAAAAAACTAAAAAAAAGGTAAAAACTACAAAAAAACTAAAAAGAAAAAAAAATAAAAACTAATAAAAAAACTAAAAAATCTAAAAATCTAAATAAACTAAAAAAGAAAAAAAAAGGAAAAAAATAAAGGAGAAAAACAAAACTAAAAAACGAATGTATATACAGACCAGGACACCGGGATACAAATGACGACCGGGACATAGGGAATATAAATGACGACCGGGACACAGGGACACAACTACAACGGGGACGCCGGGGGGCACAGGGGGATATAAATGACGACCGAGACACCGGGACACATGGAATATAAATGACGCCAAACTACAAAGGGGATGCCGGGGGGCACAAGGGGATATATAAATGACGATGGCGACACAGGGAATGGTAGATTAGCAATCACCATCAACAAAGCTCAAGGGCAATCATTAGAATCATATCAAGAGTCAGTAAACAATCTATTTATATGCACAGACAATGGGACAGCAAAGAATGTTGTATATTCGCAAGTTTTACGTAGTTAAAAACATATATATATATATATATATCTATATTCACAGCTGGGACATAGGGACACAACTACAATGGCGCGTAACTAATATGGCGCGTAACGACTTACGCGCGCGGGGGGGCTTGGGGGGGGGCGCAAAGCGCCCCCACCAACTAGGTGTTGGGGTGGCGCGAAGCGCCACCCCAACAGCTAGTATATATATATATATATATATATATATATATATATATATATATATATATATATATATATATATATATATATATATATATATATATAAAAATAAGTTGTCTGTCTGTGTGTCTGTCTGTCTGTCAGGTGACGTCATGTATCTGTGTTGACTGACGTCATGAAATTAGTTGTCGTCATTTTTGCTTTGACGGTGACGTTATTCAAGATATTTAAGACATATGTTCACGTAGAAATCTATTAATGTTTAAGTTTAAAATGACTGATGAACTTACAATGGCAAAAGCCGATGAAGATGCTCATAGAGTCTATGCCAAAAAACTTGCTGCTGATAGAGAAAGTCAGAAAAGAAAGCGTGCCGAGGAATCAAAAGAACAGCAAGGAAACAGGCTTGAGCCTGATAGAGAAAGAAAGAACAGAAAGCGTGCCGAGGAATCAAAAGAACAGCAAGGAAACAGGCTTGAGGCTGATAGAGAAAGAAAGAACAGAAAGCGTGCCGAGGAATCAAAAGAACAGCAAGGAAACAGGCTTGAGGCTGATAGAGAAAGAAAGAACAGAAAGCGTGCTGAGGAACTACCAAAGGAACGCGGAAGCAGACTTGCTGCTAAAAGAGAAAGTGAAAAAAGAAGGCGTGCCGAGGAATTACAAGAACAGCAAGAAATCAGGCTTGCTGCTGATAGAGAAAGTAAGAAATGAAAGCGTGCTGAGGAATCACAAGAACAGCAAGAAATCAGGCTTGCTGCTGATAGAAAAAGTAAGAAAAGAAAGCGTGCCGAAGAATCAGAGCAACCTGAAAGCTATCGCCTGGCATTCAGGTACAACCCAGTCGATGATTATAGCTTGAGTAGATTTGTTCAAATCGGGACAATGTCTAAAATTTGTCCCTATTGCAAGGCCTTGAAATTCAATGGTGAAACAATGGGAATGTGTTGCGCCTTAGGAAAAGTTAAACTTCCTCTATTGGCTGCACCACCAGAGCCATTGAAGACTTTCCTTACTGGAACTACGTCAGAATCTAAGCGTTTTTTGTCACAAATCAGAAAATACAACTCATGTTTCCAAATGACGTCGTTTGGAGCCCAAATCGAAAATCCAGATCAATTTATGTCTATTTTCAAAGTAGAAGGGCAAATCTATCATAGAGCAGGGTCCCTTCTACCATTCTCAGGCGAGAATCATAAATTTTTACAATTGTACTTCATCAGTGATAGAAATTCTGAATTGAATGCACGTTGCGAAATTTCTCCCAACGTTGAAAGGACAATCGTTTCCCAATTGCAACATCTTTTCCACAAAAATAATAATTTAGTGCGTCTGTTCAAAACAGCCATCGATTTGATGCCTACTGATACGCATAAAATTGTTATTTCCGCTGACAAAACGCCTCCTGGCCAACATGTGCGTAGATACAATGCTCCAACTATCGACGAAGTGGCAATCGTTATGGTCGGTGATCAGTTTTTACCTCGAGATATTATTCTTCATAAGCGAAACGCTCAGTTGTTAAGAATTGCTGAAACTCATCGATGCTACGATGCCCTACAATATCCTATCATTTTTTGGGATGGAGCCGACGGCTATTACTTTAATATTAAATTGATGAATCCAGCCACTAACAAAGAAATGAATAAGAAATGCAGTGCAATGCATTATTATTCCTATAGACTAATGATTCGGCAGGATGAAGAAAATTATATTTTAAAATGCCGTGAACTGTTTCACCAATTTGTCGTTGATATGTATGCTAAAATTGAACCAGAAAGTTTGCTATATATGCGCCTGAATCAGACCAAGCTCCGCTCTGAACAATACATTCATTTGCGAGATGCAGTTATAAATGACGGTAATACCACAAACGTTGGAAGATTAACAATTTTACCTTCGTCATATGCTGGCAGTCCCCGTCATATGCATGAATATGCTCAAGATGCTATTGCGTATGTTCGTCTCTATGGTCGTCCAGATTTATTTATTACATTTACATGTAATCAATCTTGGGACGAGATACTGCAGCTTTTACTTCAAGGACAATCGGCGGTTCATAGGCATGACATTACGGCCCGTGTCTTCCGGCAAAAGTTGAAATCACTGATAAACTACATAGTAAAACTTGAAGTGTTTGGGTCAGTGCGATGCTGGATGTACTCAGTGGAATGGCAAAAACAAGGTTTGCCACACGCACATATACTAATCTGGCTACATAAAAAATTACTTCGAACGAAATTGATGATGTGATTTCCGCTGAAATACCTGATAAAAATGTCGATAAGGGGTTACATGATATTATTGTAAAAAATATGATACATGGACCTTGCGGTGCACTGAACGAAAATTCACCATGCATGGCCAAAGGAAGGTGCACAAAGCAATATCCTCGACTTTTAGTATCAAACACAATTACTGGCAATGATGGTTACCCACAATATAGAAGAAGATCTACTGAAGATGGCAGTAAAACAGCAATAATAAAGAAGCGTAACGGTACCACCATCGAAGTAGATAACCAGTGGGTTGTTCCATATTCCCCATTATTATCAAAAACATTTAATGCACACATAAACTTTGAATGCTGTAACTCCGTAAAGGCAATCAAATACATATGTAAATACGTCAACAAAGGCAGTGACATGGCAGTTTTTGGCTTGCAGCCCGAAATCAAAGATTTCGACGAAATCGTACAATATCAGGCTGGAAGATACATAAGCAGTAATGAAGCTGTTTGGCGAATTCTTTCATTTCCGATACATGAACGTAGTCCAGCTGTTGTTCACTTAGCGGTACATTTACAGAATGGTCAACGTGTTTATTTCACGGAAACCAACGTGCAACAAAGAGTCCTGAATCCACCGGATACAACATTAACAGCTTTTTTTTCGCTTTGCAAAAATGATTCTTTTGCAAAAAAACTGCTGTATACTGAAGTGCCTTCGTATTACACGTGGAATACTAAAAATAAAGTATTTGAACGTCGAAAACAGGGTAAGTCAGTCGACGGCCAACCTTCCATCTTCAAAGATACCACGATAGGAAGACTCTACACCGTTCACCCCAATCAACATGAATGCTTCTTTCTACGCCTGCTTTTGGTGAATGTACCCGGTCCGACATCCTTTGAGTATTTGAGAACTGTAAACGGTACTATACATGACACTTACCGTAGTGCATGCCAAGCTCTGAATTTATTGGAGAATGACCAACACTGGGATAACTGCATCAATGACGCGTGCGAAACGTCAACCCCAAGTCAAATTCGTGCATTGTTTGGCATCATTTTAACAACTTGCTCTCCATCAGCTCCTACAGAGTTATGGGAAAAATATAAGTCAAAAATGTCCGAAGATATACTCCATCGAAAATAGTTAGAGACGTCAGATATGACTTTTGATTTTACATCAGAAATTTATAACTACACTTTAGTTATTATAGAAGATTTGTGCGTACGTATGGCAAACAAACCTCTTCAGGATTTGGGAATGCCTTCACCTAACCGTATCGCTGCTGTTTCGACATGTGTAGAATTGGATCGTGAACAAAGTTACAGTACGGGTGATCTATTGTCGTATGTACAAAATAACATTTCCAAGTTAACGTCGGAACAAAAAGACATTTATGATACGATAATGCATTGTGTCGATAACAACGTTGGAGAAATTTTCTTTTTGGATGCGCCAGGGGGTACTGGTAAAACATTTGTGATAAAACTGATTCTGGCATCAATTCGATCAAAAAATGATATAGCGTTGGCAATTGCGTCGTCCGGAATAGCCGCAACATTGCTGCCTGGTGGAAGAACTGCTCATCACGCTTTGAAATTGCCTCTGAATTACCTATGAATTACATTACCTATAATACCTAGATCAACTCCTGCAGACGAAATGAATGCTTGCCTGAAAAATTCTAATTTATGGGCACACGTAACAATATTAAAATTAACTACAAATATGCGTGTCCGATTGCAAAACGATGACTCTGGTCAAACATTTTCAGATCAATTGCTGGCAATTGGAAACGGAAAGCTCCCAGTAGACTCAATTTCAGGACGTATAAAACTAACTGCTGATTTCTGTAATTTAGTGACGTCCAAAAATGAATTGATTGAAAACGTATTTCCGAATATTCTAAAAAATTATAAAAATAATAAATGGCTAAGTGAAAGAGCGATTCTCGCACCCAAAAATATAGACGTCCACGAAATCAACAATATTGTTTTGACCAAGATTCGAGACCAGGCAGTCCTTTACAAGTCAGTCGACACAGTTTTGGAATCAAAAGAAGCGGTTAATTATCCATCTGAATTTTTAAATTCCATAGATCTTTCAGGGCTTCCACCACACGTGCTACAACTAAAAATAGGCGTACCAATAATACTTTTAAGAAATATAAACCCACCAAAGCTTTGCAATGGCACTCGACTTGCCGTAAAAAAAAACAATGGAAAACCTAATAGAGGCCACAATCTTAACAGGGCCTTTTGAGGGTGAGGCTGTTCTTATTCCTCGCATTCCCGTGATTCCAACGGATCTGCCTTTTCAATTTAAAAGATTGCAATTCCCAATTCGATTAGCATTTGCAATACCATTAACAAAGCTCAAGATCAATCATTAGAAAAATGTGGTATAGATCTTAATACTGATTGTTTTTCCCATGGACAATTGTACGTTGCATGTTCGAGGGTCGGTAAACCTGACAATCTATTTATATGCAGCGACAATTGGACAGCGAAGAATGTTGTATATTCGCAAGTTTTACGCAGTTAATTTGTATTGCATCTATCTATCTATCTATCTATATAAAAACGAGTTGTGTGTATGCATGTTTGTTTGTTTGTAAAAAGAGCGTTTGCATATGACGTCATTATTAGTACATACGGCTTTGTATATGCACAGACAATGGGAAAGCCAAGAATGTTGTATATTCGCAATTTTTACGTAGTTTGAAACACATATATAAATCTATGTATATTCACAGGTGGGACACAGGGACACAACTACAATGGCGCGTAACTAATATGGCGCGTAACGACTTACGCGCGCAAGGGGGCTTGGGGGGCGCGAAGCACCCCACCAACTAGGTGTTGGGGTGGCGCGAAGCGCCACCCCAACAGCTAGTATATATATATATATATATATATATATATATATATATATATATATATATATATATATATATATATATATATATATATATATATATATATATTTCACGAATATCTTCCCTTTCCAAGAAAAGGAATTCATTTGTGACTTCTAATTTAGCGTTTTTTATGGTATACACTTTGCAAAAAGATTCACATCAGCAGTCATAAGCGATAAAACACCGAGTGTGTATATATGTATCAAGTTCATTGGCCACCATCTCGGCATAGGCGTTAAAATAAAAAATAGTTTAGTTTGCAAGTCGCCTATTGTAGCGACAATCAATGCACGGCTGCATCACTGCTTTTGACATTTGTTTTATCAAACCTTTTTTTCCGTCCAATTTGTGGGTTGCAATGTTGTCCTATACACATCTAAGAAAAACTAGGTAAAAAAACACACTCTGAATAAACAATCATCGGTAAAAAAAAATGTGTCTCTTGAGCTTTACACTTTGAGTTAACAAAACTAAAATTGAACTTAGAAGGATTCGTCTTGTCCTTAGTTTTGGCCTTTTGGATTAATTTTTTACATCTAATTTATATTGCATAATTTATAGTTTAGTTAATTAAATATTAATTGTATAAGACAATTGATATTCAGATTATTTAGACGTTTAAATGATCAAATATTTGAAAAAAATTAGATATTTAGACTATAAAATATCACAGTAATCATATTTTTCTAGTAAGATTAGATTGTTAGTTTCCCAATTCCGAACGAGATGGTTTCACAATCAGTATTTTACGAACTGTTTATATAAATCGCGATTATAAATAAATTAGGACTTGCTAGAATTTCAGCTCGTCTATCAGGCTTGAGGAAGGAGTAGACATTTTTTAGTTTGTACCAGCAATGCTACTAAGCCACATTGCGACCATTCAACAAACTTTGCAAAAAATAAAAATACAGTGAATATCCCAAAATAAAGGCAGTAAGATTCTATTTAAAGTTTAGCTACCTCGAAATTTCTTTTTTAATTGGAAATTTTAACTTTTGACTTAGAAAAGAGTTTACTATCAATTTATTTTTATCTTAATTTTTTCTTTAAATGAAAGTTAGTTTTTTTTTTTTGGGGGGGGGGGGTTTAAGGTCTTATCAAACAGTTTGTGGTAACGAACTGTAGTAAAGAGCGACCCGGCTCAATAGTAGTCCAAACTCTAAAAAACACAATTTTGATACTTATAGATCCATCAAAAGAATCATATTTTTAAGCTGATTTTAAATATATAAGTTTTATTAAGTTTAGTTCAACTCATCAAAAGTTACAAGTCTGAGAAAAATTTGCCTTGTTTTGGAAAATAGGGGAAAACACCCCTTAAAAGCTATAGTTATAAAAGTTATACTTTAAATCACACCATCGTATTCAGAATATCAGAGACCCTACTGTATAAGTTTCAAGCTCCTATCTACAAAAATGTGGAACTTAGTATTTTTTGCCAGAAAACCGATCACGAATGCGTGTTTATTTGTTCGTTTGTTTTTCGTTGTTTTTTTTTTTTTCCAGGGGTGACCGTATCGACCAATTAGTCTTAGAATGTCTCAAGAGGGCTCATTCTAGCATAAATTAAAAGTTCTAGTGTCCTTTATAAATGACCATAAAATGGAGGGCACTTAGGCACCCTCCCACACAAATTTTCCCCCAAAGTCAACGGATCAAAATTTTGAGATATCAATTTTGTTCAGCATAGTCAAACACAATAACTATGTCTTAGGGGCTGACTTACTCCCCCACAGTTCCCGGGGGAGGGGCTGCAAGTTACAAAGTTTGACCAGCGTTTACATACAGTAATGGTTATTTGGAAGTGTACAGACCGTTTCAGGGTGATTTTTTTTTTGGCTGGAAACGGGAAGGGGTTGAGGGGAGGGGCTACATAGGAGGATATTCCCTTGGAGGAATTTGTCATGGGAGAAGAGAAATTTCATGAAGGGGGGACATAATTTTCTAGCATGGCAACTATTTAAGGACGGTGCATTGCTTTTGGCCAAAAGTACTATCGGTCGTCTGAAGCCCAAAAGGAAGTCTAGATATTATTGAACAGCGTCGTAAAGCACGTCTAGCGAAAAACATGGTTGTCTACAGACGTCTAAACTGCGTAAGAAATAAATTCCTCCACAGAGACAGAAAGCTGTTCACCGAGAAAAAGGCCGCTGATCTCGAGGAGGCCGCCAGAAAGGGTGACATATACTCTCTATACAAACACCTTTGGGATCTTACAGATGTAAAGCCATCCTCCCTTGGTCCTATCATATCAAATGATGGAAATATTATCACTGACGAGAGGGCTCAACTGTCTGCCTGGAAGGATCACTTCTAACCCTGGACTGTGATAGCCAGCCCGACCCTGACCTTCTTCAAGTTGCATCCAACACCCCTGAAGCCCCGTGTGCAAGTGTGCACCACCCTTTCACCTCTACAGAAATCTTGAAATCTCTGAAACGGATGAAAAATAACCAAGCACCAGGAGTCTGTGGTATCCCTGCAGAACTGCTGAAATATGGTGGGGCAGCGACCCTTCTCTGGCTCCAAGTACTATTTTCCATAGTATTTTGTACAGAACGGATTCCAAAAAACTCGCGAGTGGGCATCATTATACCTCTCTGGAAACGGAAAGGCAGTCGCAGAATCTGGTCCAACTATCGTGGCATCACGTTCCTTTTTGTGCCCGGGAAGCTCTTTGTTATGACCCTCCTGGACAGCTGTACCACTTTCCTCAGAAATCGACGAAGAATTTAACAGGCAGGCTTCATGTCAGGAAGGCCCAACGTGGAGCAAATATTCACAATGCGGCAGCTGGTAAAATGACCCGAGAATTTCGACAAAAAAGCATATGTTGCCTTTTGGATTTCAAGACTGCTTTCGATTCTGTTGACCGGCAATCACTCTGGCTCATACTGAAAACAACGGGACTACCAGCGAAGTGCTGCAACCTACTCGAGCGGCTCTACGAAGGAACTGAGAACTACGAGCAAGTCAATGGCAGACGCAGCTCATTTTTAAAAATCAAAACTGGAGTCCGTCAGGGTTGTGCTGCTGCCCCAGAACTATTTAATTGTGTCATCGACTACATTATGACTCGAACCATAAACCGCCTACAGTTTGGTTTGCGTTACGGTGATAGAATACTTTCAGCCGATGACCTTACTCGTTTCTCCGATTCACCGTCGAAGCTCACAGAAGCCCTAAAAATCCTTGCTGATAAAGCCTTAAAGATAGGGCTGTCGATTAATTGGCAGAAGACTAACGTGATGTTTTTTGAACCCCATAACTCGCCGCGTCCCCCGCCAGTCCTAATGGTCGGTGACAAACCAGCTCAGATTTTTGAGGAATTTACATACCTTGGCTCTATCCTCTCAAATGACGGATTAACTCTTAAAGATCTAATGCGCCGAATTGCCAAAACCTCAGCAGTAGTGGGGAGATTAAGTGCCCTTGGGAGGAAACCTTCTATCAGCCGTAGGACCAAGATGCGCATGTAAAATGATTTGGTGGGATCCGTGATTCTTTACGGAGCCGAGACTTGGCCAGCCACTAAGTCTGTGCTTAGCACCGTATTTATAGCCCAAACAAAACATCTTCGCCGCATTGAAGGACTAAGCTGGCACAATTTTGTAAGCAACGAGAACAATTTAAGTATGAAGCTCCCTGACACACCTACTAATTTTCATCGTCCTACCTCGTCCAGAAGCACCAAACTTGCTAAATCACTGAACCCCTCCCCCAAAGACAGCAAATCCAGTATGGTATCATCAATCACGTATCAAGGACATTTGCTTATTCTATCCAACAAGCTTCATCCCGATTTCTCCACTCCAAGTGTTATCCAAGATTTCCCCCTCCAACTACCCAATATCAAAAGACCTGGTCGGTATTTGAAATAAGAGCTCTGAAACATGAATTCTTTCTAAATATCAAATTTCATTAAGATCCGATCACCTATTCGTAAGATAAAAATACACCAATTTTCACGTTTTCCATGAATTCCAGTTTCACCCTCCAACTCCCCCCAAAGTAATAGGATCTGGTCGGAATTTAAAATTAGAGCTTTAAAGCACAAGATCCTTCTAGATATCGAATTTCATTAAGATCTGGTCACCCTTTCGTAAGTCAAAAATACCTCAATTTTCCAAATTACCCCCCCCCCCCCCCAACTCCCCCAAAGAGAGCAGATCCGGTCCAATTATGTCAGTCACGTATCTTAGACAGGTTTTTATTCTTCCCATCCAGTTTCATCCTGATCTCTCCACTAAGTTATTCTAAGATTCCCCCCCCCCAACTGCCCCCCCAAATGACACTGGATCCGGTTTAGTTTTATAAAAAGGGATCTGATTTACGAGGTCCTTCTAAATATGAAGTTTCATGAAGATCGTTCAATCCTTCGTAAGTTAAAAATGCGTCATTTTTTCAAATTTTTCAGAATTAACCCCCCCCCCCAATAGAGCGGATCTTTCCATGTTTCCAATAATTTTAGATCCCCCCCAAACTCCCCCAATGTCACCAGATCCAGTCAGGATTTTAAATAAGAGCTTTGAGATACGATATCCTTTGAAATATCAAATTTCATTGATATCTGATCACCCCTTGGTAAGTTAAGAATACCTCATTTTTTCAATTTTTTCAGAATTAACATCCCCCCAAACTACCCCAAAGAGAGCGTATCCGTTCTGGTTATGTCAATCATGTATCTAGGACTTGTGCTTATTTTTCCCACCAAGTTTCATCCCGATCCCTCCACTCTAAGTGTATTCCAATATTTTAGGTTTCCCCCTCCCAACCCCCAACCCTCCAATATCAACAGATCCGGTCAGGATATAAAATAACAGCTCTGAGACAAGATATCCTTCCAAACATCAAATTTCATTAAGATCTGATCAACTGTTCGTAAGTTAAAAATACTTCATTTTTTTCTATTCTTTCCAAATTAACGGGACCCAACTGCCCCTCCCCCAAGATGGTCGAATCGGGAAAACGACTACTTCTAATTTAATCTGGTCCGGTTCTCGGTATACCAGCCAAATTTCCTCGTCCTAGCTTACCTGGAAGTGTCTAAAGTATCAAAACCGGGACCGACAGAATTTGCGATTGCTATGCGTCACTTGGTTAGTACCAAGCACCATAAAAACTGAAATACAAAGGTAAATTCGTAAATATAATTTTTTCGCTATTGTAGGGATATCACTAATAAGATATCACCAATTACTGTCGTAACTTTGAAAAAAAAAACTGCTTAGAATATACTCGGATCATCTCGAAAAGGTCTATTGTCTAAGTCCAATAAAGGCTTAAAACAGGAGAGGTATATTTTAACTATCAAACAGTTCGTGGTAACGAACTGTAGTAAGGAGCGATCCGGCTCAATAGTAACCAAAACTCTAAAAAATTGAATTTTGATATCAATAGCTACATCAAAAGAATCACATTTTAATGCTGATTTTAAACATATAAGTTTCATCAAGTTTAGTCTTACCCATCAAAAGTTACGAGCCTGGGAAAATTTGCCTTATTTAGGAAAATAGGGGGAAACACCCCCTAAAAGTCGTAGGATCTTAACGAAAATGACACCATCAGATTCAGCGTATCAGAGAACCCTACTGTAGAAGTTTCAGGCTCCTATCTACAAAAATGTGGAATTTTGCATTTTTTGCCAGAAGACAAATCACGGGTGCGTGTTTATTTGTTTGTTTTTTTTTTTTTTTTTTCCCCAGGGGTCATCGTATCGACCAAGTGGTCCTAGAATGTCGCAAGAGGGCTCATTCTAACGGAAATGAAAAGTTCTAGTGCCCTTTTTAAGTGACCAAAAAAATTGGAGGGCATCTAGGCCCCCTCCCACGCTCATTTTTTTCCCAAAGTCAACGGATCAAAATTTTGAGATAGCCATTTTGTTCAGCATAGTCGAAAATCATAATAACTATGCATTTGGGGGTGACTTACTCCCCCACAGTTCCTGGGGGAGGGGCTGCAAGTTACAAACTTCAACCAGTTTTTACATATAATAATGGTTATTGGGAAGTGTACAGACGTTTTCAGGGGGATTTTTTCGGTTTTGGGGGTAGGGATGAGGGAGGGGGTATGTGGGAGGATCTTTCCTTGGAGAAATATGCCATGGGGGAAAAAATTCAATGAAAAGGGCGCAGGACGAATCTGGTCACGTTAGAAAAAAACGTCAAATTCAGAGCTTAATATACAATGCTGGGTGTTCGGAGCCTCTCTATTATGGAGTATAATTTGAAAATAACACAACTATACGAGCGATAAAACATATATACCACAACCATAACTCAACTAACGAAAGAACTGCTAAGAGATGGAAGGGGCCCAGAGAAAAAATATAATCCTTTTTCAATTTTGAGCCTAACTTCCGCAAAGGAGTAATAATGTCAGAAGCCCCGAAATACCGAATTATTTTCTTTTCAAACAGTTCGTGGTAAAGAACTGTAGTAAGGGGCGACCCGGCTCAATAGTAAACGGAACTCTAAAAAACAGAATTTTGATGCTAAAAGATACATCAAAAGAATCGAATTTTCACGCTGATTCTAAATATATAAGTTCCAATTAATTTAGTCTTTGTCATCAAAAGTTACGAGCCTGAGAAAATTTGCCCTATTTTGGAAAAAAGGTGGAAACATCCCCTAAAAGTCATAGAATCTTAACGAAAATCACACTATCGCATTCGGCATATCAGAGAACTCTATAGCAAAAATTTCAAGCTCCTATCTAAAAAAATGTGGAATTTCATATTTTTTGCCATAAGACAAATCACGGGTGCGTGTTTATTTGTTTGTTTGTTGTTGTTTTTTTCTTTTCCCCAGGTATCATCGTATCGACCAGGTGGTCTTAGAGTGTCGCAAGAGGGCTCATTCTTACGGAAATGAAAAGTTCTAGTGCCCTTTTTAAGTGATAAAAAAATTGGAGGGCAAATAGGCCCCCTCCCACGCTAATTTTTTTCCAAAAGTCAACAGATTAAAATTTTAAGATAGCCATTTTGTTCCGCATAGTCGAAAACCATAATAACTATGTCTTTGGGAATGACTTACTCCCCCACAATTCCTGGGGGAGGGGCTGCAAGTTACAAACTTTGACCAGTGTTTACATATAGTAATGGTTATTGGGAAGTGTACAGACGTTTTAGCCAAAAAAAATTAATATACTAATTTCATTTCAATAATTTATGTGCGGAGAGCCAAAATCAAACATGCATTAATTCAAAAACGTTCAGAAATTAAATAAAAAAAAACTAGTTTTTTTAACTGAAAGTAAGGAGCGACATTAAAACTTAAAACGAACAGAAATTACTCCGTATATGAAATGGGTTGTCCCCTCTGCAGTCCCTCGCTCTTTACGCTAAAGTTTGACTCTTTGCCACAATTCTACTTTTTAAAACAATTAAAAACTTTAGCGTAAAGAGCGAGGGACTGCAGAGGGGACAACCCATTTCATATACGGAGTAATTTCTGTTCGTTTTAAGTTTTAATGTCGCTCCTTACTTTCAGTTAAAAAAACTAGTTTTTTTTTATTTAATTACACCTAAAGGCCATATTTCACATTCTAAGCTTTTGAGATAGTTGTCAAAAGGCGTTTGCTATGCTGTTCTCAAAAAGAGAATCAACAGGGTAATTTAAATCCGTATGATCGAAGTGTGTTTGAATTTTTATTCTCCTGTTGATCAGTGGGGATAATTCAAGAAGCTCTACAGGGACGGAAGGGGGGGGGGGATTCGTCGTTTTTCAATTTTCTCAATGAAAATAAGAAAAAGTATTTTTCAAAAAACACCCCTCCCCAAAGGGTATTTTGCAAAATTTTAGAGCGAGGAGATATCCTAGGTGACAAAGGTTCCCCTACCTTTACACCAGCTAAAGCCACTGCTGTTGCGGGGGAGGAACGAACCTTAAAAACATTTGTCCAATGTCTAATAGCTTCATTCAGCTAAGATTGTAAATTTCCAAGCTCTGCCTGTTAGAAATTGGACGGAGGTAAGAGAAAGAAAATTTTAAAGGGTCAAATAGTCTCTTCAGCAAAAATAAAGATCTTCCTAAGATTGCAACAAACACTTTCCTGTATGTTCAACCGTTCCATTTCTAGCTAAAATTGTTCTGTATATGAAATGGGTTGTCCCCTCCGCAAGATCTCGTTTTTTAAGCTAAAGACACTTTTCCTCTTTATGCTTTTCCGCTCTTAATTAATGAGTCAAGTGAACGGAGGACTACCATACATTTACTTTCTAAAGTTAAGTATAACCCTTTACATTGAACCCTGTTCTTTCGTCCTAGATTATCGCAAAAATACCTAAAACCATTAAAATAAATGACCAAAATTATCTCAATAAAAAAAGACGATTACAAAAAATGCAGAATGAAGATGGAAATTGAAGCTTTAATCCAGAGTGAATCTCTTTTTAGGATAATGTTATGAATTAATTTTCGAAATTAAATAGTTCTACAGCCAAAAATTATATATGATTATTGCTGTGTTGACTTTTCCAAAGGGTAACGTCAACTTAAGTGACGTGAAATTCCATGTGGAGCAGATGTTTACGTGAACTGACAAATTTTGCTCCGTAGGATGACATATTGTACCATAATTTGTATGGCTACGTTAGCGCGAATAGGTCTATGTGCAATGTGAAAGGTCTACAATAGCTTCCCTGTTTAGTGAGAACTTTTTAAATACCTTATATAAAAAGAAAGGGTTTGAATGCCATTTTTTTAAAAGAATTACAAGAAAAGATATTTGCAAAAGACTTACTCGTAGCTACAGCATATATTGAAAAAATTATAAGAGTCTTCATCGTTGTTTCAAAGCAAAATTACTTCATGCAACACCTTCAGATTTTGTTTTTGAAATGAAGTCTTTTCAGAAAATCTAATGAATTTATAAGAGAGGGTTACTTGCAAATTTCTTGGCGTTGACTTCAGGTGTTAATAATAGGTCATACGCTATGTCAGTTTCCCGTCTCTTTTAATAAGGAATGGACATCTAACTCCGAAATTTCTGGAAAAAAGGCTAGAGCTTTTTTTTAACAAGGCCTTTTTAAAGGTTAGATTGATAGCCCTTGTTTTCGTAGTTAATTGAAACAGAAGATGAAAACATGAGTTTAGGCTATTGGATGAATTATTTGAACACAATTATATGTTTACTGTTTGTATATATATATATATATATATATATATATATATATATATATATATATATATATATATATATATATATATATATATATATTTATATATGTATATATATATATATATATATATATATATATATATAAACTTCTGGCTAAAAAATTTAAAATATAATGAAATATCTGATATTTTAATACATTTCTAAGAAATAAAAAGAGAAACAAAAATAATAAGAGATTTTTGAATTAAAAAAGAATCCTGTTTTTTAAAGAAACTAAAGATCAATTCCAACAATCGAAATGAACATAAATTAACATTTACATAGAAAGTATTCTCACTTCTCTTATGGTTGTTCTACACTAGCATAAAAAAAAGGAATTTAATAATAAATTTGATTTACATTCATAACAGCAAAGCTATCGAAAAATTTTTGCTTGATAGTATTTGCCTCTATTTGAGACAATAGTTGTTCTTTCGTGGCACTAAATGGCAAACACATGCTGTTTTTAAGTGGGATTTTCTTTTAACTTAAAAGGGTTGGGAGACTGTGAATTTCCTTTAGAAAAAATCGTCTCCTAACATTGTTAAATTAAAAAGAACAAGTTTTTTCAAGCGAAAATAAGGAGCAACATTAAAACTTAAAACAAACAGAAATTATCATGTATTAGAATGTGGTCCCCTTCGTCAGCGCCTTGCTCTTTACGCTACCATTTTGTCTCAATTCTATACGAAAACTTTTGAAATACAAGGGTTGTTTAATTAGAACACTAAGACCTTTTTTGAAAGTACTAAAAACTTTAGCGTGAAGAGCAAGGTATTGAAGAAGGAGCGGCCCCCCTTATATACGTAATAATTTCTGTTTGTTTTAAGTTTTAATGTTGATCCTTATTGTGAGTTGAGTAGACTTATTTTTTTTTTTCCATTTAATAGTTTAGGAGATGCTTTTAGTACTTTTTTGGACTTGAACGTTTTTTGGACTTAGATTTTTGGTTACTATTGAGCAGTTTCGCTCTTTATTTACAATTTGTCGCCACGAACTCTTCGATGTAACTAATGGCTGAATAAACATCTATACAGGTGAAAAAAAGAAAAAAAAAATCTTTTTCCTCCTTCAAAATAAGCAATTCTCTATTTTCGCACTGATAGAGTTCATGAGGGAGGGGGGACTTCTAAAAAAATTTCTTTCTCGCTGCTCAAAATTTTGAAAGTTTTTTCCCCAAATGAATAACCTCTCTGATATTTTACACATTGGATGCAGCAATAGATCTGACATTCTAGGATGCAGGAAAGGGTTTGGCTAAATAAAATCACACTCCTAATTCAAGTACTCCAAATTGTAGCCAAGGCTGTTACTATTCCTTTTCTTTGAGTTAGGTCTGCAAAAATTTGCCGATTGAATAAAAACACAACGATTATATCATATTCTAAAATATCTTTTAAGTGACGAAATATTCCATATATTTTCGTCTCTTCATTCTAGAAAACATAAGACAAGTGTGTGGTAGAGGATTTAAGATTCTTAGAAATTCAAGATTAAAGAATTTAATTTAAATAAATTAATTATAGATGAAATGGCTAAAAGGCCGACATAGGGTAATAGCCCATTTGACATAAATAAGGAGGACAAAGAAGATGCTTTCAAATGCTTCTTACATAATATCTTAAGAGAAATATGTACCAATAATATATATTATAATTCCAAAATCTTACTTTATTTGTCCTTGAATGGCCAGGAACACTAATTTATGGCACAAGGTTGTATAAAATATCTGACGACTGAGACTTGTGTTTTTCTTTGGATTAGCCTTTAACACATGTTTTTCAAGAAGTATTTAATCTTTAAAGCTGTACCTTGCCAGAAAGCAGCAAACGTTTTCAAACTTTAAGCACTAAGAAGCGTCTTTTATTCTTAATTCCTTTTTCTATCAAATTTTTGTGTAAATAAGATGGCTACTAACTACTTCTTTGAGAGTTAAAATGTGTTCAGACGGAACAGCTTCTATACCCCTTTAGGTGCCTTCTTTAAGCTGCTAAGGAGTTTTGAATCTCAAGGTGTGATTTCTATCAGGATCACCCGTTTTTTTTTGGGGGGGGGATGTTTTACAAACTAATTTCTTCGACTCCCTTTCTTTAGACTCCCTTTAGACTCCCTTGACTTCTAATGTTCAATGTGCAAGCTTATCTGTTAATTTTATATCTTGATGTGGGTAGATGGCGGGGGGGTACACTAAATCTCGAAAGTATGTTTTTGTTTAGACACTAACTTAACACCTCCACGTGTTTTTTCTTTCAGTATTACAATGTAGAAAAAGTGAGGGCAATATTTATGAAAATTAAGACCAATAATTCACTATATTCAAGATCCCTATTTTGAACCTTTCAAACTCTTACAAAAACATAAGATTTTGTATTTTATTCCAAGGAGGCTAGTCAATGATGTATAAGATTACTTTGTGTTTCCTGTTTTGCTTATGTGTTTCCCTGTTTTTCCGAATGAAAGTTTGGTCTTCGTTTGGTATAAAATTGTCCGATAAATACAAAGCCCTCAATGAACTCCCAAAAGATGCCAAGGAAGCCTGGGAGGAAGCCTGGAAAAATACGGCTGAAAAAATCCTCATGTTTAGAAAACCAACTCTCATGTTTAGAGTCACATATGACTAATGTTTAGAGTCACACTGGATATGCACAAAGACCCGGGATCTCAGAGCAAATCGCAAAAAACTGAAGCCAAAATCTCTTAGATAAAATGGTCAATGGCGTCGACCAAGATCATGGCGTACAAAGAGGCTGATAAAAAAGTAAAGAGAAGAGTCATTTCAACACAAGGCAGTATACGTCTGCCGTCTAGGCAAGTCGAAGAAGCAGCAAGCCGCGGAGACAGACGGCTCCTGAAAGACGTGGAAGTACAAAAGGAACAATGGGCTAGTTCTGTGGAAGCTCAATTAAATCGCACCGCACCTGTAGTTCTGCCTGGTATACCACCCCAATCTATCTTCGTTCTCAGCATCAGTGACGACGATCCAACAGCCGACAAGATACTCTTAGCAGTAAAAAATATGAAAATTGGGGAGGCTCCCGGGACAGACCGCATTTCAGCAGAAATTATCAAGTCCAGCCCGAGACAAACCTCGGTCATCTGGCGATCCTCTGTCTCACTCCTGTGACAGACTGAAAGTTTCCCCAAAGAATGGAGAACAGAAACTAATGTAAAAATCTTCAAGAAAGAAGATGCAAAGGAATGCAGGAACCACAGAGGCATCAATTGTCTTTCAATCCCAGCGAAACTATTCATGAACATAATGCTAGGAAGACTCAAAACTGCCTTTGATCTCCACTTGCGTGAAAAATAATATGGATTCCGGGTAAAAAGATCCTGTGCCGACATTATCTTTACTATAATACACACTATGCTAGATGAATCTAAAAAATGAGACAACACTTGTACCTATTCTTTGCGGAGTCCAATAAAGCATTTGATTCAGTTGATCATAAAACCTTGTGGAGAGCCTTCCGGTTCTACAGAATTCCCAAGAATGCCGTCAAATAGTTATACGGTACGAAGAGACACAATATTGCATTGAAACCTCAGATGGCAGCACGCACTACTTCAAAACGACAACTGGCGTCAAGCAAGGCTGTATCCTGCCACCTTTTCTCTTCGCCTTAGTTGTAGACAACATCTTTAGAAAGATAAAAATACATAGAATTCGAATAGCAGGGAAGCTTAAGATAAGAATTATATCAACAAAGGGGCTATCACAAGCCAAAAAGGGCCAAGTTTGCACTTTACTGTAAAAATCATAAAATAAAGTCATAAAATTGCAATCAATAAGAAGTCAAACGATAAAAACTCATGAAGTTAAAACAGAGAAAACAAATTTAGACAAAAGTCTAGTTAGCAAGAATTTCAAAGTTCGCAATTAGAAAAAACAAAGGCAAAAAAAAAACTCTACAATAAAAGTGAAGTGAAAAGGGGGGGGGGGATTGATTTAGAATTTCAACTATGTGAAGGATGAAAGTTCTTCTATATCTTTCAATGAAAACTCTTATTGGGGCAAGAAGGGGGATTTTTCTTGAAAAAGCTTCACCAGGACGTCGATTTTGTCAATCATGTTGGGCTCATAGAAGTCGACAAGCAAAACCTTTAGAAATTCCTGAACAAACTCCCAGAGAAAGCTGAACAGTTCAAATTACATATCAACGCTCCAAGAACTAAAGCTATGATATAGAAGTTCATCCATGGGAATCCAACAAGGAAATAATGACATCAAACAGGTGACAGACTTCAAATATATAGGCCATGCAATATCTGCCAGTATCTGAAAAAAAATTACGCACATGTCTGAAAAAGAATTACGCACAAGAATGGCCTTAGCCAGTGCGGCACTTCAGACACTTCTACCGGTCTGGAGATCCACAATCAAACAGTTCGTGGTAACGAACTGTAGTAAGGAGCGACCCGGCTCAATAGTAACCAAAACTCTAAAAAATTGAATTTTGATATCAATAGCTACATCAAAAGAATCGCATTTTAATGCTGATTTTAAATATATAAGTTTTAACAAGTTTAGTGTTACCCATCAAAAGTTACCTGAGAAAATTTGCCTTATTTAGGAAAATAGGGGGAAACACCCCCTAAAAGTCGTAGGATCTTAACGAAAATGACACCATCAAATTCAGCGTATCAGAGAACCCTACTGTAGAAGTTTCAAGCTCTTATCTACAAAAATGTGGAATTTTCTATTTTTTGCCAAAAGACAAATCACGGGTGCGTGTTTATTTGTTTGTTTTTTTTTTTGGTTTTTTTTTTTTTTCTTTTCCCCAGGGGTCATCGTATCGACCAAGTGGTCCTAGAATGTTGCAAGAGGGCTCATTCTAACGGAAATGAAAAGTTCTAGTGCCCTTTTTAAGTGACCAAAAAAATTGGAGGGCATCTAGGCCCCCTCCCACGCTCATTTTTTTCCCAAAGTCAACGGATCAAAATTTTGAGATAGCCATTTTGTTCAACATAGTCGAAAACCATAAAAACTATGTCTTTGGGGATGACTTACTCCCCCACAATCCCTGGGGGAGGGGCTGCAAGTTACAAACTTTGACCAGTGTTTACATATAGTAATGGTTATTGGGAAGTGTACAGACGTTTTCAGGGGGATTTTATTTTGCTTGGGGGTGGGGCTGAGGAGAGGGGGCTATGTTGGAGGATCTTTCCTTGGAGGAATCTGTCATGGGAAAGAAAAATTCAATGAAAAGGGCGCAGGATTCTCAAGCATTACTATAAGAAAACAATGAAAAATAAACATGAAAACGTTTTTTCAAATGAAAGGAAGAAGTAGCATTGAAACTTAAAACGAACAGAGATTATTCCGCATATGAGGGGTTCTAAAAATACTTTAGCATAAAGAGTGAGGTATTTAGGAGGAGATAAATACCTTGCTCTTTATGCTAAAGTATTTTTAGTAATTTAAACTATTTATTCTACGGCCTTTCTGATTCAGGGGTCATTCTTAAAGAATTGGGACAAAACTTACGATTTAGTGTAAAGAGCGAGGTATTAACGAGGGTACAAACCCCCTCGTATACATATTAAAAATATAAGGTTATGAAAGTTTGTTACGTAAGTTAATTGTTAAGTTACGTATATTTTTTACTAATAAAAACGTTCGTTAAATATTAAAAGTTCTAGTTGCCTTTTTAAGTAACCGAAAAATTGGAGGGCAACTAGGCCTCCTTCTCCACCCCTTATTTCTTAAAATCGTCTGATCAAAACTAAGAGAAAGCCATTTAGCAAAGAAAAAAGAATTATTATACAAATTTCATTTTAATGATTTATGTGCAGAGAGCCAAAACCAAACATGCATTAATTCAAAAACGTTCAGAAATTAAATAAAAAAAAAAATAATTTTTTTAGCTGAAAGTAAGGAGCGACATTAAAACTTAAAACGAACAGAAATTACTCCGTATATGAAATGAGTTGTCCCCTCCGCAATCCCTCGCTCTTTACGCTAAAGTTTGACTCTTTGCCACAATTCTACTTTTTAAAAAATTAAAAGCTTTAGCGTAAAGCGCGAGGGATTGCGGAGGGGACAACTCATTTCATATACGGAGTAATTTCTGTTCGTTTTAAGTTTTAATGTCGCTCCTTACTTTCAGCTAAAAAAATTATTTTTTTTTTTATTTAATATAATCAAAGGGGCTCGGACTCATCCAGAGAAATATTCTGTCTGTTCTGAGCTATTCAACTGAATACTTAAAGCTAATCACGAAACAAAAAACAAAACAAAAACGTCTTACCGCTTTGAAAATAACAGTGTTTGTCACATCGCCTCTGTTGTGAGGCAAAAAAGTACCTTAGACATATCCTCCGCGTGCCAAATCACAGACCTTCACTGGCAGCCAGAAGGCACCCGTCACCAACAATGATCAATGAACACGCTCCATAGAACGTACGTACGTGACAGAAGAGTATGAGTCTCGTCCCAGAGTGGGAGGACATTTAAGCAGCCACCAACGTAAGGGAAAATAGGAGAATACGCACTGACGCTCTGTGTTCCTCTGAAAGAACTGGAGATACTAAGGTCTAAGGTGAATAGACAACATTGTAAAGGGGCAAAGAAGATGCATTTCTATTTTGAATAACCCGAATCAACAAATATTAAAGATTTTTTTTACCCTGACATTGAAGGAAATTGAGCAGATACTTATGGTAAAAAAAAAAAACAAAAGAAAATGTAAAGTGGAAAAGAAAATATACGTTTCCAGCTCTATTTACCTCAATAAACAAAAGCTCAAATTTTTACGTTTTCTAGCCAGATTTTTCTCATTCTGACAATGAAGGAAAGTTGCCAGATTTTCTCATTCTTTCTCGAGCTTTTGGAATATTGTGGTAATTTATCTGAAGGGGGTTTATTAGAACCACCAACATTTTAAAATTGGTCTAAAATAGAACAAGAGCCAAGAGCTCATATGGCACTTGTGACGAGGCAAGAAGAGCTAAGAGCAAAGAGATCATATGGTATGAGCTCTAACAAAATTCCATGCATAAATAGATTGATTTGAAAGGAAAATAAGAGGCTAAATGTCGGTCATGATTTAAAATAAGAGCTCTGAGTCAAGATATCTTATTAAATATCAAAATTCATTAAGATCCAATCACACACTCGTATGCTATAAATACCTATTTTTTCTAATTTTTCCTCTCCCTTTAGCCCCCCAGATGGTCAAATCTAGAAAAATGACTTTAACAAGTCAATTTGTGCAGCTCCCTGACACGCCTACCCATTTTCATCGTCCTAGTACGTCCAAAAGCACCAAACTCGCAAAATCACTGAACACCTCCCCCCAACTCAACCAAAGAGCGAATCATGTACGGTTCTGTCCATCACGTATTAAGGACATTTGCTTATTCTATCCACCAAGCTTCATCCCGATTCCTCCACTTTAAGTGTCTTCCAAGATTTCCCCCTCCAACTCCCCCCAATGTCAAGGGATCTGGTCGGGATTTGAAATAAGAGCTCTGAGACATGAATTCCTTCTAAATATCAAATTTCATTAAGATCCTATCACCTATTCGTAAAATAAAAATAAACCCATTTTCACATTTTCCGAAAATTCCGGTTTTCCCCTCCAACTCCCCCCAAAGTAACAGGATCTGTTCGGAATTTAAAATCAGAGCTTTAAAGCGCAAGACCCTTCTAAATATCAAAGTTCATTAAGATCTGGTCACCCTTTCGTAAGTTACAAATACCTCAATTTTCAAAATTACCCCCCCCCCAACTCCACTAAAGACAGAAGATCCAGTCTGATTATGTCAGTCACGTGTCTTAGACAAGTTTTTATTCTTCCCATCCAGTTTCATCATGATATCACCGCTCTAAGTATTTTCTAAGGTTTCCGGTTCCCCTCAACTGGCCCTCCCCCCAATTACGCTAGATCCGGTTGAGATTTAAAATAAGAGATCTGAGTCACTTCTAAATATGAAGTTTCATGAAGATCCGATCACTCCTTCGTAAGTTAAAAATACGTAATTTTTTCTAATTTTTCAGAATTAACTCCCCCCCCGAATAGAGTAGATCCGTTCCAATTATTTAAATCACGTATCTAAGACTTCTGCTTATTTTTCCCACCAAGTTTCATCCCGATCCCTCCTATCTAAGCGTTTTCCATGATTTTAGGTTTCCCCACTCCAAACTCCCTCAATGTCACCAGATCCGGTCAGGACTTACAATAAGAGCTTTGAGACACGATATCCTTCTAAATATCAAATTTCTTTGAGATCCGATCACCCGTTCGTAAGTTAAAAATACCTCATTTTTTCCAATTCTTCAGAATTATCCCCCCCCCCAACTACCCCAAAGAGAGCGGATCCGTTACAGTAATATCAGTCATGTATCTAAGACTTGAGTTTATTTTTCCCACCAAGTTTCATCCCGATCCCTCCACTCTAAGTGTCTTCCAAGTTTAAGGTTTCACCCTCCCAACTCCCCCCCAATTTCTCCTGATCTGTTCAGGATTTAAAATAAGAGCTCTGAGACACGATATCCTTCTAAATATCACATTTCATTGAAATCTGATCGCCAGTTCGTAAGTTAAAAATACTTCAATTATTCTATGTTTTCCGAATTAACGCCCCCCCCCCACTCCCTTCCCCAGATGGTCAAATCGGGAAAAAGACTATTTCTAATTTAATCTTGTCTGGTCCCTGATACGCCTGCCAAATTTCATCGTCCTATCTTACCTGGAAGCGCCTAAAGTAGTAAAACCGGGACCAACAGACCGATAGAATTTGAGATTGCTAAATGTCACTTGGTTAATACCAAGTGCCATAAAAAAAAGTTTGGGAATATCTGTTTTAGACAGCCAGTGACTTTTGCTTGCACTATTTGTCAAGACACATTACATTAGCAGTGATTCAATCAGCAGCAAAATAGATAACAGAAGCTTCAATTGTGAAATAAACTGAAACAGCAAAAAGACAATATAAAAATATTCGAATAAGGAAATACAGTAGTGACTTGGACTTAAAGAAAAAGACATTGTAGAGTTTAATAGTAAGATGATACATATGCGTATCTGCGAGTGCTGAAGGCAAGAGCCAGTGTTTTCATTTGATTTAATACAGATATACAAGAGTTAGGCGAAGCCTGGGCGAGCAGAGGTAGGCTAAGAAAAGTACAAAAACAAAAGGGATATAAACAATACAAATAATATAAACTTGCATCATTATCAGAAGTTCCACAGAAGCTGCAGCATTTGCAATCAATGCACTGCCAACTATATTTGAGGACAGAAACCATCATTTTTGCAGTGAACTGAAGACACGATGGATGACCTGAAATTAAATCAAATATTAGGAATAATTGAATTCTCCCTGAACTTGATTGACTAAAAATTAGCTTTTATTTCGTCGGGAGGGGTAAACTTTCAAAATATATAAAAATAACTACGATGAATGAACAGTTTTGACAATATATTAATTATACTGTACATAGTCCATTCTCAGTTCATGCTATAAATAGCCACGAACATCCGGTTAGAGGTTATTGTTTATAGATAAAATAAAACTGTAAATAATAAAAATTGAGAGAATCTAATTATAGCTAAAGTTTTAAACTCTTTTTAGAATACCAAATAAAATGGTAACTAACGAATTTTCAGGCTTTATGAGCATTAAGTAGCAAAAATAAAATAGAAAACCAATATTATAGCATATAAAACGAGTTTTCATTGTCAGTCGTACCTTTTGGGTGCTTTCTTGTTCCTCTTGTTTCGAACTGAGAGAAACAAGACGAAGTTGGACCCCCCCCCCCCACAGAAAGTTTGTACAAATCGTAAAATATAGCAATAATGAACATAGATACATTTCTGATCCTTTTTTTGTACCCCCAACCTTCCGAAGAAAATCCTTTTGTACACCCCCCCCCCGAAAATAAAATCCTGGATACGATCTTGATTGCAATCATGATGACAAAATAAATGATGATGAAATAATAATGATACAATATATATAATAACAGTCTACAGTTATGCAAACTCTATTGTAATGGCTTGAAGCTTCACAATTTCAATAACAATAACCTTTTTTTTATGGATTTTCTATAATATTTGTCTATAAAAAAGTCCCATTATATGCAAATAACAAAAACCAATTTTTTTTCGATGCAATCGAATATTCCATTCGTCATTTATTTTTTAACCAAATTATTATTATTATAAGGGTCCCCATTCTCAACTATGTCAGTGTCACAATGTCACATTTTGTCTGTGTCACATTGCTTCATCTTCTTCTTTGTTAAATATTTAATCATTTTTTTTTTTTGGATGCAGGATAAATTATACATATAATAGCCAACAGTACGATATAATTGTTTAGATTTTGACCATTTATTTTTGTTTTGTAGTTAAATTCCATGACAAGTAAGTTTTTGGGACCACTTTTTGGATGCCATTGAACAACTCTCAACATATATAAATAGAAAAAGAAGATAAAAAGAAATCCGCCATAAAGATAACTCGTAGCAGGAGCGAAGGGGATTTTTTTTCAATATACGGGCTCTATGATGTACTTTTTGAGGGATCTATGCCCTTTAGGATGCACTTATTCAACTTTGTTTGCCTCGAGGGGCGTATCCACGTCCCAAACCCTTTTGCTTTGCATTACTTTCCTAGTTGATCTATTACCTGTTCTTCCACAGTCCGCACAAGATACCAACTCCTTTGAGTTTTCTGTCTTCTTGTTATTGGCAACATCCCCTTGGACAAAAATCGCAAAAAGGTGATGGAGCAGCTGAGTGATAGTGATGAGAGATCAAGTTATGAGGTGAAGAAGAAGCAGCTCTTGGAGCCTCAACAAGGGGTTCTTTAATAGGTGAGGGAGTTTGTGACACTGCTGGGGCTGTTGGTGGAGCTGGCAGAAAAGGAGTTGGTGTCTGGAAAAAATTGAAAGGTGGTAAGAAGTGGATCGAGGATATACCCCCCCCCCCACAAAAAAAAAACAAGAAAGAAAGAAAAAAACAGAAGACACTGATCAAACTAGCCTTAGATTTCTGCTCACACCAAACATTTCAAGTCAACTATGGATTTGTGAATTCTTAAAAATACTCACACTTGATGATATACTTTTTATTTGATTTTGACACACATTCAACTGCATAAAACTGACTATCCTACGAGAAAAAGCTGGGTTTAACTCCATATTCAAACTACCTATCACCTATGCCGATTCTCAATCCACTTTATCAAAAAAAAAAAAAAAAAAAAAAAAAAAAAAACTAGCGCTCTTATCCTTTGGTCAGAACCAAAGAAAAAATATTTTTTTTTTCCTTCCGCCAAACATAAAGCTTCTTCCTAAATGTCCCTCTCCCCTGAACAAATCCCAACTCGATCCTTCCACCAAAAATGATCCTCCTTGTTACAAATTAAGATCTTCCTTTACCCCACGTTCTTTCCTGAGAAAAAAATCTGAACGTATCAACTCGGTTCCCTAGCCGTGAGACACATTTGGAGAGAATTAACAAAAATATATGTTAGTATATTATTGAAACATAATGACTATATGAGAAATGCTTGCTTAGCTTTAGGCTTCAAATACCCATTGCACAGGCTGCTTAAATTGATACTTTATGCGATTTTACTATTAGAAGTGGTAATTTGTAGTAGTTTTATACATGGAATTTGTTGATTTTTTTTTCATTGGTTTCATGATTCCCAAATTCTTCATAGTTTTTCTAAGAAAAAACCATAGAAAAAGTAAGTTTCCAAAAATGACGCTTCACCTCTTATCTCACATAATTAAACAAAAATCATTGATGATGCGATGCAAAAGCACAAGAGGAGTTAATTGTCCTTGAAGTAAAAGCTGCAGTATCTCGTCCCAAGATTGATTGCATGTGAATGTAATAGATAAATCTGGACGCCCATAGAGACGAACATACGCAATAGTATCTTGAGCATATTCATGCATATGACGGGGACTGCCAGCATATGACGAAGGTAAAATTGTTAATCTTCCAACGTTTGTGGTATTACCGTCATTTATAACTGCATCTCGCAAATGAATGTATTGTTCAGAGCGGAGCTTGGTCTGATTCAGGCGGATATATAGCAAACGCTCTGATTCAATTTTAGCATACATATCAACGACGAATTGGTGAAACAATTCACGGCATTTTAAAATATAATACTTTCATTTATAACTGCATCTCGCAAATGAATGTATTGTTCAGAGCGGAGCTTGGTCTGATTCAGGCGGATATATAGCAAACGCTCTGATTCAATTTTAGCATACATATCAACGACGAATTGGTGAAACAATTCACGGCATTTTAAAATATAATACTTTCATTTATAACTGCATCTCGCAAATGAATGTATTGTTCAGAGCGGAGCTTGGTCTGATTCAGGCGGATATATAGCAAACGTTCTGATTCAATTTTAGCATACATATCAACAACGAATTGGTGAAACAATTCACGGCATTTTAAAATATAATTTTCTTCATCCTGGCGAATCATTAGTCTATAGGAATAATAATGCATTGCACTGCATTTCTTATTCATTTCTTTGTTAGTGGCTGGATTCATCAATTTAAGATTAAAGTGATAGCCGTCGGCTCCATCCCAAAAATTGATAGGATATATTTTCGTGGAAAAGATTTTGCAATTGGGTAACTATTGTCCTTTCAACGTTGGCAGAAATTTCGCAACGTGCATTCAATTCAGAATTTCTATCCCTGATGAAGTACAGTTGTAGAAATTTATGATTCTCGCCTGAGAAAGGTAGAAGGGACCCTGCTCTATGATAAATTTGCCCTTTTACTTTGAAAGTAGAAATTGATCTGGATTTTCGATTTGGGCTCCACACGACGTCATTTGGAAACATGAGTTGTATTTTCTGGTTTGTGACAAAAAACGGTTAGTTTGTTACGTAGTTCCAGTAAGGAAAGTCTTCAATGGCTCTGGTGGTGCAGCCAATAGAGGAAGTTTAACTTTTCCTGAGGCGCAACACATTCCCATTGTTTCACCATTGAATTTCAAGGCCTTGCAATAGGGACAAAGTTTAGACATAGTCCCGATTTGAACACATCTACTCAAGCTATAATCATCGACTGGGCTGTACCTGAATGCCAGGCGATAACTTTCAGGTTGCTCTGATTCCAAAAAAGAAAGTTTCCAAAAGTGACGCTTCACCTCTTATCTCACATAATTAAACAAACATTGATGATGATGCGATGGGCGTTGAGAAGGAAAAGCCTCTTTCATATACGGAGTAATTTTAGTTCGTTTTAAGTTTTAATGTCACTCCTTACTTTCATTAAAAAAAAAAGTTTTTTATATATTTAATTTCTGAACGCTTTTGAATCAGTGCATGTTTTGATTTTGGCTCTCCGCAGAGGAATAATGAAACGAAATTTGCATATTCATTTTTTGGCTAAATGGGTTTCTCATAATTTTGATCGAATGATTTTGAGGAAAAAGAGCGGGAGAGGAAGCCTAGTTACCCTCCGATTTTCGGTTAATTAAAAAGGCAACTAGAACTTTTAATTTTTTACGAATCTTTTTAGAAGTAAAAGATATACGTAACTTATAAATTAGCTTACGTAAAGAATTTTCATGTTTTTATTACGTAGGGGGTTCGCCCCCTCGTCAATACCTCGCTCTTTACACTAAAGCTTAAATTTTGTCCCAATTCATTAAGAATGACCCCTGAGTCACAAAAACCACAGAATAAATAGTTAAAATTACTAAAAATACTTGAGTGTAAAGAGCGAGGTATTAGGAGGAGGTGAACCCCTCATATGGTAATAATTTCTGTTCGTTTTAAGTTTTAAAGCTGCTGCTTACTTCAGCTGAAAAAAAAAACTTTTTTCATATTTATTTTTTCATTGTTTTTTTAAATAATGCTAGTAGATCCTGCGCTCCCTTCATGGAAATTTTCTTTCCCCATGACAAATTCCTCGATGGAAAGTTCCCCCAGCATATTCCCCTCTTCTCAACCCCTGCCTCCAACCAAAAAAATCCTCCTGAAAACGCCTGTACACTTCCCAATAACCATTACTATATGTAAGCACTGGTCAAAGTTTTGAACTTGTAACCCCTCCCACGGGGACTGTGGGGGAGTAAGTCGTCCCCCAAAGACATATTTATAAGGTTTTTCGACTACGCTGAATAAAATGACTATCTCAGAATTTTGATCCGTTGACTTTGGGAAAATAATTAGCGTGGGAGCGGGCCTAGGTGCCCTCCAATTTTTTTTGGTCACTTAAAAAGGGCACTAGAACTTTTATTTCCGTTAGAATGAGCCCTCTCGCAACATTCTAAGACAACTGCGTCGGTACGATCACACCTGGAAAAAAAAACAATAACAAAAAAAAACAAAAAACAAAAAAAAACACGCATCCGTGATCTGCCTTCTGGCAAAAAATATAAAATTCCACATTTTTGTAGACAGGAGCTTGAAAATTCTACAGTATGGTTCTCTTATGCGCTGAATCTTATGGTGTGATTTTCGTTAAGATCCTATAACTTTTAGGTAGTGTTTTCCCCTATTTTCTAAAATAACGCAAATTTTCTCAGGCTCGTAACTTTTGATGGGTTACTTTTATATTTAAAACCAGCATTAAAATGCGATTCTTTTAGTGTAGCTATTGGTACCAAAATACTATTTTTAGATGTAGTTACCAAAATTTTTATTTTTGATGTAGTTACCACGAACTGTTTGACTTGATGTAATTATTCCATCATTTATTCCAAAGGAATCAGGTTCAATCCAAACACAAGTATTCTATTTTTTCAAGTTGGTTAATAAGAATTTTGAAAAGAGAAATTAAAAATTTAAAAGTTTAAATTGTAAGAAAATGAACTCTGGCGGTATGCTACACTTTGCCACCCATACTAAATAATCACACAGGAGAATTTTCGCACTTCCTCGCAAAAATAACAGTTGGATTGCAAATGTCAAACTCAGTAAAACCAAGCCTTACTTAACTTCATTGTTGCATCTTTGTCAATTAGCCTAGTCTTATTTCATCTCTGTTTAATAAAAAGGCAAGCTATAACATTAGCTGATAATAGTACCATGCTACATAAAAATTATTATCCAACTCGCAGAAAATTTTTACGTGTGATTTTTAAATTTATCATTATTTATTACTTTCATTTAACAAGTCTGCATTTACCATTGTGGTTCTAATCCAGTTTTTTACTCTGAATAAGAAAATACACTCGTCTTTTCTCACTCAGCCTTCTTATGTGACAAATGTTCAAGTTTCGTTTAATACAAAGCTAATACAAAGGATTCAAATTTCTTTTTTTTTAAACTAAAGTGTCAAACTTGGCCAAGAAAAACTATCCCAATACTCAGATGATATGAACGATTTCAAACTCAGTATCAAAAGTCCAATTAGAATGATACAGAAAATATGCTGCCTTCATTGTTTGTGCATTTTAATAATTTAAATTTGGCAAAACTAAAACATGTATAACTGGACCTGCGATATCAAAGTAGGGAGTGGTGATGACGGATGATTAATGCGCAGTGGTGAAATTGGAGCAGCTCTCCGCATTGTATTCTCTACCTGAGAAGGGACTTTAGTAGCAAGAACAGGACCAGGGCGTGAAAGCCCACCACGATCTACAACATTGAAGATTATGGAGAAAAATATAGGCATATATTCTTTGGATTTATTATCGTTAATCTACGTAGACTTACCGGTCATATTTTTCTACATACGACGAGAGGACCTAAGATTTTGATATACAACCTTAGCAATGTCAAAATACACTTTCGCGTAACAATTGTGATTTTTTATTTTTTCGACATATTCGAAGTAGGCAGGAAGTTGACTAGAATCTAAACTTACAACTGTGTAATTTTAAAATATGCATTATGCAATTGCTTTGAAATTTGATTATTTATATTTTTGGCAAATTTAATGGTGCAGATTACTTATCAGCTTTGAAATATGCACTCCCGTAATTGATATGATCTTTTATTCGCCAAATTCGTAAAACAGTAAAAGCTGTACCCAAACGAGGAGCAAAGGGTGAGGGAGGCGAAGCCAACCCACCCGTGGAATCACCCCACATTTGAATATTCGAAGAAGCGGAGATTGTAACACTATTTTTTTTAGACTGAAACTATTTATTATAGCGTATTCCATGAGAGAAGACAATGTGTTCGTAAATAACGTTTTATTGCAAAGCTATTCAAAAATAAATGCATAAAGTTCCGGCCCTTTCCTTTAGAAGACAGAAGCAAATAATAGCCATCTTTAGGCTCTTCTTAAATTGCTTTTTCACAACGCATGAACTTGCTACTTCTTCCAATTGTGGTTAAGTATTGATTATATTGGCTTGAACATGCCGTACATCTAGTTATAGATTGGGCCGCAGAAAACATATTTCTTTATTATTATTAATATTTAAAAGCTGAAATAAAACAGCCAAATTCATTTATTGATACTCATTTGATACTATTTATAGATAACGATTGTTCCCGTCTAGCTGACTAGACTTGCGATGAAATGAAATTTCAAATGCTTCAAATAAAACGCCTCCTGATGTTTCCCTCTGGCTCCTGATGTAACGCAGCACTGACAATACGAAACCGACGCAACAGAATAGGAGCAGGAACAGAGAAATTCAAAGTAGTGCGTAGAAAATAAAAGACAAATTTATAGGGTTGTTTAAAATTTTTCGCCGGCAATGAAAAGAAAAAATGTTATTACACAATTTAAATTCTCAAAAAAAACAAACCAAGCTTAGTTTTCAGTAATTTTTCAGAATTTTACAGATGGAGGGAAATATAACAAGTCAATTTTTATGAAACAGTTTTCCGGATATATTATGCACAAACTGCGAAGCAGTAATTTTTTGTTCGTTTCAGGTATCAACTCCGCACTTTTCGTTTGTAATTTTTTTTTTATTTCATAAATATCCTAGTGGGGGGAGGGGGAAAGTTGGAGCCAATTTTGCCAAGCCAAGTAAAAATGGCAGTGAAAACTGAAAAATCAGTCTTTTATTACCATACAGGCAAAGATATACTAAATAAACTGACTTGTTTCTTTGGATACTTGAATCGCAGGCTTATCTTCATTTTGACACGATTTTCTGAAGAAACTTAATTTTAGCTGGGGGGGGGGGATTGAGGTCTGTGGAGGGCGAATTTGGGTCTAGAGGGGGCAGTTGCTCACCCTGCTCCATATAAGTTACGGCCCTGGTTTTAGACAGCGGACGTATTGAATTTGCTCAATCTGTTTAGTGGCACAATTTGTTGTGTTACTTAGACAAATGGTGAATTACTCTCAAGTTATCCCTTCCTTAACATTCTGCGACAAGATAAAAGGAACGGTCAATGCTTTCCAGGCAAAAATAATTTTTTATGGAGGGAGTTGTGGTGGGGGAGGGGGTTGTAATTCTCCTGTGAGGGTCTTGACCATAGTGATTCCAAGGCCCATTTTTCACTCCGATCCGACATTATTATCAAAGGGTTCCAGAGTCTTTTTCAAAATTCCTATACATTTGTTTCCCCAAAAACATTTTACTATTAAGATTTCCCTATAGGCAAAACTAACAGTATTTAAAAATATTTCAGTCTCCTGTTTTGCCAACAAGTCCAGGGGACATAAATCTTTAAATCGTTTTTGAGATTAAACCAATTGCCATGGCTTGGCTCTCAGGTCTTTATTCACTTCAACCAAGTTGATCAATGCAACTACTTATTTCTAATCGCATCGAAATAATTATTTTCCATTTACGAGTTAGCAACAAATGGCCATTTTTCTCAAAGGACAGTTTTTTAAGCACTTTAAACTTTTGGTGACTATGGGCTGAGTTTCCCTTTTAACTAGGTTGCAGCTATCATTACATTCATGATCAAAGAAAAGATTACAGGTGTCAATTATGACCTTTCACTGGGCTGAACTTTACTGACATATATTTCTACCTTTAATGAAAATGTCTTAGATCTCAGTTGAATTTTAAAAAATCGTTAAATTTTGTCAAGTAAAAGCGACCAAGTCACACCACAACACAAATTCCGGTTTGCAAGTCTAATTGAACGTAAAATTCTTTTAAGCCTTTTTAGATTCCATTTAGTTTCTTATTCCGGCCGATTCTGGCTAGCTTGTCTAAGTGAACGCGATATTCTTTCAAAACAGAAATGAACCGGATATTTGGCAATATTAAAAGATTTCCCATTCGATAACATAAAATCAGTTTGCCAAAGCAAAATCCAACTCCATCACAATTCAGGTTACACCACAAATCTGGATTATAAAGTTTTTTATTTAAGTTTAAATTAAATTTTGGAACATATAATTTGTCGTATTTTCCAGACTGCTCCCCATTTTTGTTTTTCAAAGTTTAAACCCTTCCGTTTGGAAATACGGCAAATACGGGCAAACTCCGGATGGTATGTCTAATATAAAGTGAAACTCTATATATTTCTAGATTCCATGCAATTTCTCATACTGGCCGATTCTGGCTAGCTTGTCTAAGTCAAACCGATATTTTGTCAAAACAGAAATGGATCCGATATTTGAAAACATGAAAAGATTTTCCCCAATCCCCAACAAAAAATCAGTTTGCCAAAGAAAAATCCAACTCCATAATAATTTATGTCATTTCACAAATGGATTATAGGGTTTTTTAATTAAGTTTAAATTAAATTTTGGAACACAAAATTTGTCGCATTTCTCGTATTTGCCAGGTAACTCCCCACTTTTGTTTTTTCAAAGTTTTAACCCCCGCTCTTTCTGAGAAATATTATATAAACAAAATAATATTGTTCCCTAAGTGACACACACTCTCGAGGCAATAATATAGCTTTTTAGAGTAAGTTACAACAACTCGCCAAACAATGATGGCGGTAACTCCATCACCTTGCTTAAGACAAAGGTAGCATAGTTGTAATGAGCACAAAAAAGAGACTAACCTTTTTTATTGCAATCATCTCATCATAAAAACTTAATTAAAATATAGTTAATTAAGATTCACTAGAGACATCTATGAAAAATATACTGAAAGCAATGAACAAATACTGAGCAGGCTAATTAGGGAAAAATTACAGACTAGGACACTAACAAATACTGAAACAAAATCGTCAAAATAGACCACATGATGGAAAAGCTCGAAGCAGAATACAACAAAAGAAGCAAATTTGGGAGGCATACCTAGTTTGCAATAGTTGCAACATGGTTTCTCAAAATCCATGGGTGAGTTGGATTCTTCATGGTCGAGCTCCGGTGGTGGGACAATCAACAGGTTCTCAATTGGAGGTCGTGGCTGATCCTTGTGGCTGTACCTGGCCAGGTCTTATACCTGTCTGGGCACACTAAAAGTAGGGTTGGGGGGGGGGCAATATATTTGTATCTTCTCAAAAAGGCGAATCTACAGATGAAGATAAGGACTAATGAGGTCTCAGGCTTGTAGAAATAGGGTAATAGTTACATACAGAAATTTTTGGAAGAAAAGAATATTATGAAAATACCCAAAAGGTTCATATTGTTATGGTTCATTTTCATTAATGATTCAAGATTTCCAAGAAATTCTGCAAGCATATGATGTCACACTGGACAAATTTCTTTAAAATTGAGCCAATAAGATTTTAAAGAGTTACAAAATTTTTAAAAATCATCACGTCTAAAACATCATCACATTCTTGGACAGGTATTTTTCCAAGCATTTTTTTTTAAATATTTGTTGGAAAACTTCACAAAAAATCTTTAAAAAAAATAAGTAGTATTTTGGTTAGAAAACAAAACTTTGCTAAATTATAACCCTTTTTTGTTAAATTATAACCTTTGAAACCCTTGATCAACATTTATTCAGCAACATAAACTTTAGCCCGGTATTGAATTGGCTTCCAAGGAATATTAAGAGCACGAAGATTCATTAAAAAAAAAAGAGCAAACAAATTTAATCAGTATATCATTTGTATTTCAACTGCTTTGTAACATTATTCATTTTCAGTTTTAACGCATAATTTAATTCTTCAGAAGAGCGATTAGAAATAGTTAGTTTAAAAAATAGAAAAAATGTTTTACCAAACGAAAAGAACTAAATAATTTTTTTAAACGAACATTTCACAAAGTTATGCAAAAATATTAATCATAACTCAGCGATAAAAATAATAACGTTTCTATAAGTTTTAGCACAGGACAAAGAAAAGCTAAAAAAAAAAAGAAAAATACGGACACAGAGCTATGGTTTATCAGCATCCGTTAATGGATCCGTTAACCTTTCCTCTTGCACATCCACTGAGCAAAAATTAGAAACTTTAACATAAGATGTTATTAAAGAAATATAACAAAGGGTTCCAAAGATTATTTCGGTTTGCGTAGTTTAACAATGATTTATATTTGTACTTTGTGCTATGTTGTCCTAGCCAAGTGGTTTAAGCTCCAGACTTGAGATTATGAGGTCAGGATTTCGAGTCCTAGTGCCGCTGGTTAATTGGTTGGGAACGGGGGCCAATGGTGTGACTCTTAAGCTCAGCCTGAGCCAAATCAACTTGAAATGGGTACCTGGAGACATCTGGAGGAAATAGCGGGAAGTTTTGAATGATTTGACTCCAACCACGCATTGCACCCCCGACTGAAAGCATTGAGTCAAGAGATCGGTACCTGCATAACGGACACCGTGTTCAGCAAACGAAAAAGTTTTTTTTTGTGAGTTATGTTGCGTATAGCCAGTTTGCATATTTTATTTATTGTTTACACTTTCAAAATTTTAAGGTTAATAAAGTATTTCAATTATCCATAGTTTCTTGTTCAATCCGTATGAAACCAAATTGAAAATATGAAACTAAAACTGAAAGTAAAATGTAACCTGACTTTGCTGTTATTGCTTGCTTTTAACTTTAGACAGAAAGTTTATCATACTTTTCCTGCTTTCTCTGACAACTCAGTCAATGGAATGAATAAGAAGGAATGAAAAAAATAGAAAAATCAATTCACTTTTTGCTCGTTTGTGTTAAAATTTGCGATACTAAAAACTGTAATTGAGCATAAGGAGAATTGCGGTTTGTGTAATATATCCAGTATATATATTTGTATTAGTTTTTCTTAGCGCGGCAGCAATTTGTAGAAGTTGTGTTTTGGTTTTTTGTGTAAAGAAAAAAAAATCGTATTATATTGTATATATCCACTTTTTTTTTTTTTTTTTTTTTTTTTTTTTTTTTTTTTTTTTTTTTTTTTTTTTTTTACTTCCAAAATTTTGAAGTCGATAAATTGTTTGAATTGTGTTGCGAGAGCAACACTTTGGTTTTGTCCCGTTTTTTTTTTTTTTTTTTTTTTTTTTCCTATGCCGCCGATCTCAGCTTATTCCTGGAAACTGGTAAGGGTCTAACCTGTGCGGTTTTTACGGAAAGTGTGGATCTCAGGCCGGATTGATGAATATGACATTACATTTTGGAAAGCTCCGTAGAACTCTTGCCTGGGGCCAAAAAGGATGCTTTTGCTTGTCCTCGAGCCAGAGCCTATGGTGTGCGAAGTGAAGTGGAGTTATATAGCCTATGTCAGAGAGGAGTATCTGAAGTTGTGCAGCCAAGCTTTCGTTTCATCAAACCATGTTTCTGCTTTCGAGTGGAAAGCTCCGTTCTAGCAGGCAAGCAGGCAGGCACCAGTTTCAAATTGAAGATGGACTAAAATCTATAAGTGTTAAATATATGCGGTAGTTGTCCGGCCCCACAGCCAATATATCTTCTTTGAGTGATAAATAGAAAAATTTACAGAAACAAAAAAGTGCGATTTTTCCATGGGTCCGAAAGTGCTGCCATCTATTGTTTCTAGCCATTTCTGTTCGTGATTTTAGCTGACTTTACCATTCTTTTTTTTCTACTTGGGATTGCAATAGAGAAATGGTATCAGATATACCTCTTAAACTTTAAAAGTTCTCTCATTGGTAAAGAAATTAGAGCTTATCCTTTGCTCCTTTCTAAGTGGTGGTGTTAGAAAGTTGGCCTCCGGCAAAAAAGTCAACTTTTGAACTAAGACAGATAGAATTTTTTCCAATGACAATCGATAGACCTTGATGAGCTGATCAAAGTATATGTCATCAATTTTTTGTTACAAAAATTCCTTCATGACATACACCAGTTTGAAAGTTTCAAGGGGTTGACAACTTCAGTGGTAAGGTGCACACTTGAACCAAAAATAGGTCGATACCAATTGTGAGATATGTAGGGGACTTCCAAGCAACAGTCGATTATTAGCTTATAATCATCTTTGGCAATGAGGGGTTTGCAACTTTTGCTGATTGGTGTACCTATTATCTGTTTCTGGTGTAATTGATGGTAAGAACAACTTGGTTCCCGATTGTAAGACATGTAGGGGAGTTGTAAGTAATAATCGGCTGTTAGGCTACAATGACTTCAGCGACAAGGGGTTTGGAACTTTTGCTAGTTGGTGTACACATTATTTGTTTCCGGTGAACTTGGATGTATATCCCGGGAAAGGGACTTGTAAGTAAGAATCGGTTGCTAGACGAGGCTCACGAGGGGCTACAAATTTGTGCAAATTGGTACACATCTATGGAATCAGGGACCCATAAATTTCCTGTAATGACTCGCCATCCAATAATAAGCGATCCTGGATGGCGAGTCATTACAGGAAATTTAAGGGTCCCTGATGGTATTTTGATCCTGAAAAGTTACAGATAGCTTTATAATACCAACTAGATTACATAAGATAATGTTCCAAGTTTCCATCCGTCACGATGTCTACGATTGAAAAGGATAAAGTTCAACCGGCTGCAAAGTGACATTTAGGGGCCTAGTAAGTAATAATCGGCTGTTAGTGTGGACCTCGGGCCGGATTGATGAATATGACATTATATTTTGGAAAACTCCGTACGACTCTTGCCTGGGGCCAAAAAGGATGGTTTTTGCTTGTCCTCAAGCCAGAGCCTATGGTGTGCAAAGGATAAAGTTCAACTGGCTGCAAAGTCAATTTAGTCCCTTCTTCCAATATTTTTTTTTTCAACCCTGAGGAATAGCCTTTGATCATGTGATTACTGATTGTGTTATTCTTTGTCTCTCTCGGAAGAGGGACTTGTAAACAAGAATGGGTTGCTAGAGGAGGTTCAGGAGGGGCTACAAATTTATGCAAATTGGTGCACATCTATGGTATTTGATCCTGAAAAGTTACGGATAGCTTTATAATACCAACTAGATCATATAAGATAATGTTCCAAGTTTCCATCCGTCACGATGTCTACGATTGAAAAGGATAAAGTTCAACTGGCTGCAAACTCAATTTAGTCCCTTTTTCCGATATTCTTTTGCTGTTGTTTTTTCAACGCTGAAGAATTTGATCATGTGATTACTGATTGTATTCTTCTTTGAATATGCCGTTTTGAAAGCTTTGATAGTTTTGACAACTTCAGCCTTTAACCGATAGCGAAGAAACAAAACCAAAGTGTTGCTCTCGCAACACTTTAATCGGCAAAGCCGGACAAAGGTTGCCGCAACACTTCACATTGCCCAGGCAACGTAGGTCTAGTTATCCCTTGTTTCTTGCCCATTCCCAAGATGACAAAACTGAAAATAAAACGAAAAAATGGAAATGAAAAAAATACAAAAATAGAAAACCTGAATTTACTGTTGCTGCCTTCTTTCAACTTTAAACAGCAAGCTTATCATACTTCTCTCTGGTTTCTCTGACTATTCTGTCAATGGAATGAACAAGAAGCAATGTAAAAATAGAAAATTAAATTCACTTTTTGCTCGTTTGTGTTAAAAATATGATACTAAAAAATGTAATTAAGCATAATAAGGAGAGTTGCGGTTTGTGTAATGTAACCAGTATATATATTTGTATTAGTTTTTCTTAGCGCGGCAGCAATTTGTAGAAGTTGTGTTTTGGTTTTGTGCGCAAAGAAAAATAAATAATAAAAAAAATATTTTGTGGTATATTGTATATATCCACTTTGTTAATTTTTTTTTTTTTACTTTCAAAATTTTGAAGTCAATAAAATGTTTGAATTATCCCTTGCTTCTTGCTTATTCCCAAGAAGACAAAACTGAAAATAAAACAACACAATATAAATGAAAAATTAGAAAACCTGACTTTACCGTTGCTGCCTTCTTTCAACTTTGGACAGAAAGCTTATCATACTTTTCTCTGCTTTCTCTGACTATTATTTACGTTCTTCTTAGTTTAAAAATTCTTAAGTATAATAAAGGTCTGTAGCATTGGAATCTTCACTTCGAATATCTTGATAACATTTTCTATTTAAAGATTTATATCCCAAATCTAGATACCACAGCTCCTTTTTGTGCAGTCCTTTATACGTCATTTTAACCATCGATCTTATTCTTTGACACCTTCTTTATCAAAAAATTCCTGGTAGGGAACTGTATGTAAAGACTGAGGCGGCTCAATAGTAACTTAAACTCAGAAAAACCGGAATTTTGACATAAGTAGATATATCAAAAGAATTAGCTTGTTAAGCTGATACCAAATATATAAGATTCATAAGTTTTAGTGTTACCCATCAAAGCCTATGAGCCTGAGAAAATTTGCCCAACTTTTGAAAAAAGGGGAAAACAACCCCTAAAAGTCACACCATCAGATTAAGCATATCAGAGAACCCATATATAGATATTTCAAGCTCGTATCTGTAAAAATGCGGAATTTGTATTTTTTGTCGGAAGAAATATCACGAATGCGCGTGTATTTGTTTTTTAAAACTTAAAATGAACTGAAATTATTAAGTATATGAAAGGGTTTCCCCATACTCAACAACTCGCTCATTATGCTAAATTTTGAATATTGTCCCAATTCTGTAATAACGACTCCTGAAAAACACGGGACGTTTAATTAGAACAATAAGAAGCTTTTTTAAATGTACCAAAAAGCTTTAGCGTGAAGAGCGAGGTGTTGAGAAGGGGGTAACCCCATCGTACAGGTTATAATTTTTGTTCGATTTAAGTTTTAATTTTGCTCCTTACTTTGAGTGGAAAAAACTTACTTTCATTGCGTAGGTTGGTTAACTGAAAACATTTACAACCACATCATAGAAAATTGGGACCAATCAGATATTCAATTTTATATAAAGGACATCTCCAAACAGAGTAATGCAGTTTTTGGTAGTAGTTGGAGCCAAATAATAAAAAAAAGAAATGTGTGTAAAAAAAAGCAAAAAAAGGCTAAGAACATGTGGCACCAAATAGCTTAAGAATGTTTGGTATTAGCTAAGTTAAAAAAGAAAAGAAACGTGTGTGAAAATTAAGCAAAAAACAAGCTAAAAACACATGGCACCAAATAGCTTAAGAGTGTTTGGCAGTAGTTAAATTAAAAAAGAAAAGAAACATGTGTGAAAAATAAGCAAAAAACAAACTAAAAACATATGGCACCAAATAGCCTAAGGACGTCTGGCTTTTGTTTGAAGGTGTAGCTATCTTGGGGAATCAGCCAACTGCTAATCATTAAGTTTTTATGGACACACAGTACTGTCAAATTTAACAAACTTGATTAGCAGATTCATTTTCATATTCTAATGTGGCAAAGCCGACAAAAATAAATGAATGAATTTTATTTCCTGTTTTAAATAACACTAAAACGGAGTAATGATATGTAAAGAAGAAAAGTAAAAACAAATATAATAAAGAACAAAGCAAAATTCTACACAGAAAATATAAATTACACTTTATAACACGTCAAAACCATGGTTCGGATCAAGCGAATTTTAAACTTAATTTGTCTTACAATAGCGGCGGTAAGAGGATCTGTAGGTCTATAATTTGTGATTACTTTGGAATTTTACTCCAAGCTTGAGGATTAGACAATGCTTTTAATGGTGAGAACGGAGAGCTACGAAAGGGTTGGCCATGGGTGATAATGAGATAATATACGAGATGACAAAAACACTACGAAGACGTGGAAGTAAAAACACGGAGTTCCGTGTACGCACTGGGGGCCTTTTCAGCAAAATGCTGAACCAGACGAGCCAGACGAGTTCATTTAAGGCTTGACGCAATCAGAACTATCTATGGTACTGCCTATAAATTTAAAAAAATTGAAAGAACTAGAGGAAAAACCTTCGAAATTGTGGTTTTCAGGCGTCAATTGACCTAAGAGGATTCTAGGATACTAAAATGTTCTTGATATGTAACGGTACTTTAAGCCAACTTTAGACCAAGCAAAATCTTTTCTAAATTATATTCAATTTTTGTACATTTCGTCTTTCTTCTTTGACCTAAGACATTAAAACCAGTTTCTCTAGAATAATTTAGGCGTAAGCTAGGTAATTTCAAAAATGGAGATAAGGTATAAGAAATTTTAACGGAATTGCCAATTTTTAACAGAATGGCAGGTATTGCCAATGCGTGTTTTCACCTTATTACTGTTTATCTGACTTTTTCGTTGATTAAATATTTTTGTCTTGAGTTTCATTTTTTTTTTATTTAAACTTTATACTTATTTTATGTGTGAGTTACAAATGGATAAATAAGTTTTACGATTTTTGTCAATTAATGTACACTTTTTATGTATAATTATTATTATTATTAATTGTTATTAATGTATTATGATAAAGTTTTATCTTACAATTATTTACCACACCTCAAAAAACAAGGACGATGTACTATCAAAAATCGCGCTTTTCGAAAGGATTTAAAGAAAATGGGAACTTCATGGGGAGTAAAGAGCAAAACGAAATAGAGTAGGACAGAGGACGAGCGTGTACAGCTGATTTGTCCTTAGACAGCTCCATACTGCAATAACACGACAGCGAACGTGGCACAGTACTTTTACTTCCCAATTCCTATGTTTAGCTATTTCTATATTATATTTTCGATTTTATTATCATATTTGTTTTATATAATATGTTAATATTATATATTTTTCCTTTAAAAAAATGAAAAAAATGTATATAAAATCAATAAACATTTTTCATTATTATTTAAATTTCATATAATACACATTTTCTTATATTTTATATAATAAATGATTATTATATAATGCGTCTTTAAAAATATTATATGTTTTTCTTTAATTTAGTAAATTTTTTACTTTATATATCTGATTTAGCCATCGCCAATGCACATAGTCGCTTTTTGCAGTATAGGAAAACAACTTTACATCCTGATAAAGGCGTGAGACTGTAAATTAAATTCGATTTATATATTTTTTAAATAATTATATAAAAAAATCAATTAGAAGCTACTATTACTACAACTTCTCATAGCAGCACCAAACCGCCTGAGGCAAACACTATATATGCACACTCCTTCTCAGGAACAACAATCGTACGTCTTCTTTTTGGTTTCGCGGTGTCTGCATAATAATCATCACTTTCTGGCTCTGGTTCTTCGAAGTCCAAAATATCTTCATTTTCATCAAAAAACCAAGATTCCTGAAAACAAAGTAAACACAATTCAATGGAGAAAATGTACCCTTTTTTAAAATTGAAACCATATAATATTTCTAGATGATCGTCAGCAAAAATTTATAAAGAGGTAATCATAATCCATTCAAGGGCTTTGCTGTTTTCGGAGATGGACAGGGCAAAGATGCTCAAAGTCATCAAAATAGCAAGAAAAACTGACGTATTGTGTGAATTTGCTGGAGCTGTGAAAATATATTTGCAAAATTAAGAGATTTAGGGAGAATACGGCCTCCAGAAGAATCTGGGTGTATCCCAAAACGTTCATGTTTTTTAACGCATAGTCTAATTAGAAACTGGCCCCACCTATTTTTTATTTAGCTCATAAAGTACTTGCACATTTCCCAAACATCAACCAGATAAGATGAACACATTGAAAAAGCCCCCCCCCCCCCGTTGCATCACTACCATGAATTTTTACGTGATAGGGTATGGATTCCAACTTGGTTGCTTAATAGAGCTTATGAGAACGTGAAACAGTCTGCTAAATTTACGCAAAGCTTTCCAAAGCTCCTACGACTGTTATCAGAGGTCAACACCTTGAACTCCAGTATCCACTTCTAGAAGTCACGTGACTAGCTACAAAGTTACTCACATGACTAAAGTGAAACTACTTTGAAACTACTTTAAAGTGAAACTACTTATAAAGTGATAACTTCGTTATCCTGCAGTTTCCAACCCAGGCGTAAAGGGTCTACTGGGTTCCCGAGCCAGATTTGAACTTGGCAGTAGACACGTAGCGAGTGGTACTTCGCTGCTGCCTGAGTCGGTGGCAGTTCTTGTGGATGCACGAAAGTGGTGGCAGTGCTCACTTTTCTGTGAAAGATTAGCTTTCTGGCAGTGTCCAGGTTCGAAACATCAGGGCAACCGTACAGTATCAACAATGCTCGCTCTCCTGCTGCCACAATATCGTCAAGCGATGCGAGATTGTCGCCAAATATAGCAGCGCTGTCCCTGAAACTTGTTGGAAAGTAGCAGCTGAACGGCTTTGCCCTTTCCTATTCCGTAAAGGTGAGAGGTTGTGTCACAACCCAGCACGGCATGACAGAACGGTATCAGATTGCTGACATCTGTTCCTAGCTTCTGCTTCGTCTCACTAATATCCCAAGCTGAACTTACCGCTAAACTTAGCTTCAGGTGAGAAATATAAACGCCCGGAACGTGAATCTGATCGACTGATCAGAAGAAGCAAGATGTCAGCATCATCAACAACCACGATTGTGTCTGTAAGACTAGCAGGTTCTACGGCTTTTTCTACAATCAGAACGTCGGCGTCTCCTTCCGAGTGGAAAATTCGGAAACCAACGGCTTCAATATGGTTGCCGAGCAGCTTCAGGAAACGTCCTTTGTGTGTCTTACATGAAAGAAACTCTTCTTTCTTCATGCAGAGGGTCATCTCTTCGGTGAAAAAGACTTGGCGGCTAACCATCCTTGCTCGACGTAAATGGGTAGCATCTTTGATTGCTGGACCACCTTCATATCCGTCAAACACAACGATCGCACTAGGGTACCTTGCTTGTACGTAATGGACGTATGAAGCAAAGATGACCTTGAAGGTTGACCCTACCTTACATGGAACTCGATGTAGAGGAGAACCACCATCCAAGACGATGTTACACGGAGAAGCAGGTCTTGAGGGTGACTGAGTCTCAATCCTGCAAGCCAGAAAGATCGCTTTTGCAAGCTCTGGCTTATTTGCTTTTCTCATAAGGCCATCGCTTTCGAAAGGATAAGGAGGAATCGTACAAAGTTCGTACTTGAAGTATTCTTCTCGGAGGTCAGTTCGTTGGGCTACTATTATAAACCGCTGGAAAAGGAGCGCCGGATCTATATGCGCTACTACAGAGGACCCCGCCTTTTTGGCATTCATTAGGTTCACTTGGTCTTTTTTATTGAAGACTTGCTCCTTCAAGGTTTTTCCCGTCATCTTACTTAGAATCAACTTTCCAGCCACATCGGCCTCGTCTCCATTAACATCTTGGGAAGAAGTTATGCCGTTGGCAATGTTTCTAAGCTGATTGTCACCTCTGAACGGAGAAGATTCTGCGAAGTATCCAACGAGCTTCTGGGTATCGTCGAAGTCACGCTCCTTTCTACTGGAACTCATGTCGCGGTGCTGCTCACTTGTCGAGTAACCAATTTTTGTCAAATTTTGCATCAAGAGGTTGATCTCCAGGCATGCTGGTCTTGACAGAACCCAAATGGCTCTCTGCTGTTCTGTCATCCCACCTCCAGTTGTAAGACCGCCCGATGTTTTCAGACTTCTCATATACTCCTGCTCGATGACAAGATCTGCCGAGAGCCCAGCCCAGCGTCGCTCTGATCTTCTAATGGTGTGACCTCCCTGTTCAAATGCTTCGAAGATTGGTGGGTGACTAGTTTGAAGCTTAGCCATCTCTTGCTGGTACATCCAGACCGACTTGACATAGAGGTTATGTCCAGATGCTGCTAGAAACGGAAGCATCTCTACTGCAGATTGTAGGTGCAAATCCCACAGGCCTAGTCTCTCGGCATGTATGAACTTAAGCAGTATCCCAACCATGTCAAGATACTGAAACCAGAGCTTCGCAGTTCTCTGAGTCAGCAGGTCTTGGCGTCTCTGCTTGAGAAAGTTTTCAAGTTGCTTGAGCTGGGGATCATGACTGAGATCTTTGGGTGGGAGGTATCCATCCAGTACGTCAGCGAAGACAGTAGACACGTCTAGAGACGTCAACGTCGCTTGCTCTTCTTCGAGGAGATGAGCATATATGGCCGAGCTCACGAGAATGTGAGCTCGAACAGCTCTAGAAATCCCTTTTCCAGAAAGAATGTGCGGCACTGCACCAGTCGCGTATACCAATTCCAGAACCCCTTTCAGACCAGAACCTTCCATGAGGTGTCCTATGCATCCGACGAAACTCATCATCAAATGAAAACCGCCTAACTTGAGAACAATACTACTCAGCACATTCGTTGTGTCAGACTTGAGGATCTTCATAAACTTCCACCAGAGCGGCTGGTCAAATGTGAGAACAGGTGTGAATCCGTAGGTTCTGCCTTGCGAAGCTACAAAGCGCAAGGTTGAGTAAAGGCAGGATTCGTTGCTAGACGGGATTCGCTTGCCTTGCTGCGAAGGTTTCCCGTTTCATGATGTATTTGGTTAGAGAAAACTGACTGCATGAATCCATTCCAGCTCGGCCTTGGGACATTCAGGAACCCGGTAGCTAACCAGAGCTGATCGAGTGAAGCATACGGGTCGTTGACATTCTTGCCAGGGATCTTCTCATATTGCACCTTTGAAAGCACTGTCTCACTTAAGTGGTAAGGGTAGATGGGAATTTTTCCTTTTTGGGCTACTTCATCTAATGGAACATCAACTCTCGGAATGGGCGATCGGCTCTTAATGAGAGGAGGTGTGACTGTTGCTAGCAGAGCCATCCCATGGAAAGTGTTTCTTCCGTCCATCGTGCAAACATTGTGATCTGCATTATCAGCTACATGCTGCACAGCAAGTGCGGAGGTAACTCCTCCAAGGCTAGATTCATCATGGACTGATGCAAAGCGTTTAAATTTCTGGACTTCAGCATAGGAGGAGCAGAATCCATGGTTGTGTAAAGTGTCAATAAGAAATCTGGACTTGAAATGGTGATCCAGTTGCACTGCTAAGCCTAGTTGCAGTGGACAAATGAGGGCACGCGGGCGAGCTGCTTGAACGATGGAATTGCCAATGGCAAGCAGTTTGAAGGAAATATCGGTTCCAACGAATATTTCATCTAAGAACACCATTAGGCAATCAGGTAGAGAGCCTTCCAGCTGTTCTCCAGAAGAAATCTGCTTTGCGGTCATATATGATTCCTTCTGTGCTGGCAGTCCTTTGATATCACTTTTGATAATCTTTGCTGCTGCTCTAATAAGCTTGATTTTCTCACTCTCTTCGTTATCGGTTTTGTCCAAGTAATAAAAATTCTGGAGTATCGCTGATGCTTTTTCTTTGAATGTCACCACGTCAGCCTTACCGTCAATAGTTGCAAATACTAGCTGGTCACTGAAATATTCCAGAAGCTTGCTCTTCAAGTACTTGTTACAGTACAGTTCAAGGTCTGTCCCATTCAAAAGCTCTCCCATTTTAACAACAAGTTCACTGACTGTATACTGTTCTTCGTCATTTTCTTCGAAAAAAGTAGCCAGCTTCAAAAACGCCTGATATCTTTCATCGTGACCTGGCCTCCCCTTTTTTGGACGTTTTTATCTGGCTCAGTATCTTCGAGTAATCCAAAAAGTTCTTGAGTCGCAAATCTGGCTGGAAGGCTCTTATTTAATCGAAACATAGAAGAACAGGCTGCGTGATAAATGGCGTCAACTGCGTGCAGGTCTGACACTGCACATATTCGGCGGAAAACGTTATTTGACCAATCATCATCACGCCTTTTGCACACTGCCTTTATACTCTCTTCAAAGTCTTTAGTCCGAACCTTGTACCACTCATGTCCTTTTCTGTGGGTAGTGTGGAGATTTATTCTTGTAGTGCAGAAAAAGCAACACTCTTGGAAGTTGAAACTTGGAGTCCGTGATCGGAGTACCACTTTTTCTGCTTCCGTCATTTCTTGCAAGGTTCGTCGTCTCTCATTCTCAATTTTCGACAGGTATATTTTGTTTGTGAAACTGTTTCTGCAAGCAACATGGACTTGGTTCCCTGCCTCGACAGAGATGCTGGTACCTCTCGTTTTGCTAGCTTCATTGATCGCCGTAGCTCCTTTTTCTGCCAGTACCGACGATTCTGAGGTGTCTATAGAACGTTCAAAAAGGGGACATAAAACTGCGGTCTCAGCCATCTAAAAAAGAGAACTGGGAATAAGTGAGCTGTCGGTGAATGTTACAACGAAAACCCTCATTCTGAACCGAAAAATTTGTGCTCCTCTTCGAAAAATACCCCGTGATCGTGTGTCGCTTGATTTTTTTTTTTTTTTTTTTTTTACTTCATACAAAAACAAAAACAAAACATAAAAAAGAATTAAATGATTAAACGTGATGTTTCTGTCTAATAAAAAAGCACAAAAATAATCGTTTCTTAAAAGGGAAACCATCAATAAACTACTTTTCTTTTCACGGTTCCTCTTTCTCGGATTCTGGAAATATCTAAAAAATAGGCGCAAAAAACGTGAAAAAATAAAGGAATTTCGCAACGGGATGGAGATTTAGATTTTTGATATGTTGTAGAGCTCTCTTTTCTGAACACAGTGGTGTAAAAATAATTTCTGTACCAATTTTTTCCTGGTGCGACCATTTTTTTCCGTATCTTTCCCCTACTATATCTTTTCTTTATAATAGTGATGAGTTTTGTAAAAATTAAAGAATAGTACTAAATCATAATAGTAGTCTCTGTACCTTTTTTTGTGAAGATAAATTAGAAATAAGGACGGTAGTTTGTGCCGCAAGAAAATGTCGAAGACTCACTTTCAACTGTTTCTATGATTTTGAAACTGTGGAGATTTAAGTGATACATTGTTTTTGTGATTTTTGTTGACACATTTGTCTTCTTCATTGTCCTTAATCTATAAATTTGGGGTTAAGTTCGTGTGAAGTACCCTTCTATAGCCTTGCTCAAGGATTTGGCTTTATATCTTTTTGGAAACCAACCTGAACTACTCTTAAGTATTCTCTTAATTGCTAAGTTGTTCCCTATAACCTATCTATCAGCCTGGTTTTAAAGATTTAGTTGGAAATCCTGCAGTAACTAACTCAGGTTAATACACTGATGGAAAGATTTTTAATGGTCGGAATAATTAGCGACAATACCAGTAGTCTAGTGGCTATTTTGAACAGAGACCTATCTATGTCTAGCTAATCTGATAGAATAATGGATCAAAAATAAGTTTAAGAGGCGACAATCTCCATGAAATTATTGTTTTTGTATTTGTCTTTTTTTTTTTTACTTCGCTTTATAACATCAAACTCCATAAAGAAACTAACAATGTTTCACAAAGAAACTAATAAATCAATTCTAATTAATGATTTTGTGTAGACTTTTCACGCTATCACGTTGATTCCGATTATCCAATAACAGCTAATGATATGGTCATGGGAGCTCTCGGAGAGGAAGGCCTAGTATCATGTTTAAGAGTTAGAAGCGATAATTATCCCTTCTAACCCTCTGTCTAATTATGATTAGTCAAGATTTGTCTTCAAAAGTTGAATACTTTATTTCCGAATGTGCTAAAACCTATCTGTTGTTTTTTGCACCCCCTCCCCTCTCCAAAAATACAAAATTTAAGATTAAAAATAAAAGTTCAGGGTAATCATGACACTAAAACACATTTGCAACTAGGTAATAATAATTTTTATTTTGTTAGTGTTTACGAATTGTAATTTTTCTGGGCTACAAAAAAAGGAAAACAAAAAAAAACGTTAAGGTGCAAGGTTTAAAAATTAAACGGCATATTTATATATATATATATATATATATATATATATATATATATATATATATATATATATATATATATATATATATATGTATATATATATATATATATATATATATATATATATATATATATATATATATATATTTAAACAGAATTATCACTTATGTTAATATCTAGAAAATAAGGTGAAACTTTATTTTAAAAACCTGCTTGTTGTTTCAATGAGCAAAATTTTTATCTTTAAAATTTTTTCTCTCCTTTGTATAATCTTTTTCGATTTTGATTCTAGGGTGATACTGTTGTGCTACAAATTAAATATATGTGCAAAGAGTATAGATAACTTATAAAAGTGGAAATTGGCATTAGTGTCGCAAAAAACACTAACGCTATCCAGTGTTTGGCGCCTCTTGGCATTTTTAAAGCATCGTAACCTTGTTTCTCTCAGAAACTGAGATTAGACACTTATTGCCAAACTAGTTCTAGAGATTACATTAATTGAATTAATTTTTCTTATTATTTTGCGAAAAAAAAATTCAAAGAAATGCGAAATGCTAGATAGCGTTGATGTTTTTGTCGAAACTAGCGCCAGTTTCCAATCTGATACAAGTTACCTATACTCTTTGTACATGTCTTACAACAAAAAATCAACATAATGAAAAAAAAGGATGTAACAGGTGCGAATCCCGAAGTTCGTCTATTTAGGGCTTTAGGGTTTGTGCACATTTGGATCTTCCCTTGACTCTGAAATAAGCTATTTGCGCATGTTTGTGTATGTTTATATGTGCTGTCATTTTCCGCACGTCGGGCTTGTTAATGTGGTATAGAGGTCCTTATATTGTTAATTTTTTTATTTCATTTTAGGCGTGCTTTTGAATCTTTATGTCAATCTACTCATTTATACGGTCGAAGGTTGGTTCTTGAATGGGCAGAAGGTGAATCTACTGTCGAAGAATTAAGACAAAAAACAGCTGCAAAGTTTCTACCTGAAGGTATATTATTGAAGTTACTGTTTTATTTCCAAGCTTAGTATATTTTCTACTGCTAACAATACGTCGCAGGACAAAACCTCCTAAGGCTGAAATAGTATCAAATTTTTGACTATGTGGTACAGGTTTGACAAACAGAATTTGAACAAACTAGATCTTCAATAGACTTAGTGCTTCTCAACCTCATTAATATGATTCTTTTGTATTTTCTTAATCTTCTACAAAAAAAAACAAAGTAACCAAAAAACCAAATATATTATATATATATATATATATATATATATATATATATATATATATATATATATATATATATATATATATATATGTGTGTGTTTTTAACTACGTAAAACTTGCGAATATACACCATTCTTTGCTGTCCCATTGTCCCATCCTGTCTACAAAAACGTGGATTTTTTTTTTTTTTTGCCACAAGACAAATCACGGATGCGTGATCATTTGTTTGTTTGTTTTTTTTTCAACAGGGGTGATTGTATCGACCCAGTGGTCCCGGAATGTCGCGAGAGGGCTCATTCTGACGGAAATTGAAAGTTCTAGTGCCCTTTTTAAGTGACCAAAAAAATTGGAGGGCACCTAGGCCCTCTCAAGCTAATTTTTTCCCAAAGTTAACGGATCAAAATTCTGAGATGGTAATTTTACTCAACATAGTCGAAAAACCTAATCACTATGTCTTTGGGGACGACTTACTCCCCCACAGTCCCCGTGGGAGTGGCTGCAAGTTACAAACTTTGACCACTGTTTACGTATATTAATGGTTATCGGGAAGTGAACAGACGTTTTCGGGGAGATTTTTTTGGTTGGGGGGAGGGCTTGAGGGGAGGGGGCTATATGGGGGAACTTTTCATGGTGAAATCTGTCATGGGGGAAGAAAATTTACATGAAGGGGCCGCAGGATTTTCAAGCATTTAAGAAAAAATAAATATGGAAAAGTTTTTCAACTGAAAGTAAGGAGCAGCATTAAAACTTAAAACGAATGGAAATTATTTTGCATATGAGGGGTTCACTTCCTCCAAATACCCCCCTCTTTACATCAAAATACTTTTAGTAATTTCAACTATTTATTTTACGGCCTTTGTGATTCAAGGGTCGTTTTTAAGGAACTGGGACAAAATTTAAGCTTTAGTGTAAAGAGCGAGGTTGTGTGGGACAAGGGGTCGAACCCCCTCATATACACAGTAAAAACATACGAATATAGAAGTTCGTTACGTAAGTTAATTTGCAAGTTACGTATGTTTTTATTATTAAAAACGTCCGTTAAAAATAAAAGTTCTAGTTGCCTTTTTCAGTAACCAAAGAATTGTAGGGTTACTAGGCCTCTTCCCTGCTCCTTTTTTTCTCAAAATTGTCCGATCAAAATTATGAGAAAGCCAATTAGCAAAAAAAATTAATATGCAAATTTTGCTTTAATTAATCATGTGTGGAGAGCCAAAATCAAAAAATGCGATAATTCAAAACCGTTCAGAAATTGAATAAATTTTTTTTATTTGAAAGTAAAAGTACCTATATATATATATATATATATATATATATATATATATATATATATATATATATATATATATATATATATATATATATATATATATATATATATATATATATATATATATATATATGTATATATATATATATATATATATATATATATATATATATATATATATATATATATATGTATATATATATATATATATATATATATATATATATATTGTCTAATAATATCTACTGATAGATATCTACGGATATAAAAAGAGATATCTACTGATATATACTGATGAATGTCAGAGAGATATCTACTGACATAAAAAAAGCTATCTGCTGATAGATATAAAAGTATATATCTACTTATAGATATCTAGTGATATAAAAAGAGATATCTACTGATTTCACGGGTTTCATCTGTAAGTACACAATAAGGATTATATTGGTTCCATAGAATGTGTTTTGATTGTGGACGGCATGCTATTGGTGTGGGTTGGCATTCTAATCTTTATTGATTGAAGAATACATGGGCGTATACTCTCAAGGGGCATGGTAGGCGTGTAAACAGAAACCTTCAGCCACTTTTATCAACTAATAAAACCAAAAAAGACAATATTCCGAGGCCTTGAATAAATTGTAACGCCTGAATAAAAAAAACTCTTTGACGCTAAGATGATATAATAGCAAACTTGCTATATCTGTAAGAAAAATAAATAAAATACTGGAAAATAATTATGCTTTCCTTTTTGTAAGCACTAGGTGACTGAGCTTCGGTCGGTAAAAAGAAAGAAAGTTATTTTTCTGTAATATCTTTCACAAAAATCAACTTTAATTTCATTTTTTTTCTCATAGAAAATGAAAGCATTAGGGCATTGGATGTCTGGGTATTTGTAAGGTCATTCGTGTAAGACTGCACGAAAACTGTTTCAATCCCACTTGCTAGGGCTATAACGTGTGAAAGGTTGAGATGGCTATTGCACGTTCTGCGGATGAAGGATGACAGATTCTCAAATGTTATTCTTTTTAGTCAACCGAAAAGTGAATGGGAAAATAAGGGAATGGGAACTTCCTGGGAAGGTGTAAAGAGGAAGGCCTTGAATAGATTGGGATGAATTAGGAGCGGACATAGCTGTGTTCGCCTCAGGTGGTGTGCTGCTCCAGTGAGCTATTAGTAGTAGTTGTAGCATTAGTATAAAAAGTGTTTTTCCAAAATTAATTCACGCCCTTAACAAATTTTTCCTAGGTTGTAACCTATTTAGATGGTTTTTCCCCGCTGGATGACAAACAATTGTATTATTACATTGAACGTTATCAAACAAAAATAACATCCAATTGAAGCTTGGTTCCCTCGCATACAGATTCATTATTGTAATTTTCTGCCATAATGCGTAGTATTTAATGCGAAACAATAAAGTGTCCGACACTCACTTTACAGCTATCAAACAGCAATGTCTATCTTTAAAATCTCAGAGCCAACTGATTTTTTAAGAAATTAATTGTGTTTTGGAACTCTTCCTGCTTATGCTCAAGGCTTTCTACCTTCAGGGGTCTCTAATCTCAGTCAGCAGGCGATTAGTGAAAATATTAAGGTCAATGGGAAGGGAAAACGAATTTTCCCAAAGTTTGGTAATTCCGAATACTACCCAACGGTATTATGACGCGTTTCAGGGAAAAATATAGAACCATTTTGCAAGAAAAATGAGAGGTAAATAAACAATATTACAATTATTTCTCTTTTAATATGAATACCAAAATATCCAGAAAAGTAAGAGATGAAATTAGATTTTAAGCAATACTAACATCCTTATCATAAGTGTGCAAGCAAATTTTCAAAGATGAAGACGGGAGAAGACCAGATCGACGTTTCAGTTTCTGGATATATTTGCAGGGACAGAATGCAGGCTTATCGCTCAACTTTGCAGTAGCAGAAACTAAGCCCCAAAGTCCGTATTCCTAAGAAAAGCAACAATCCGCTATGCCGCTATAGGAGAAAATTATGCTTTAATAAGAATTTGAACCGGGATCTCTACCCTCTCGTAGGGTCCTAGAACTAGACTATAAGTCTCTTTTTACGAGCTGGAGATCAAACTGAGCTTAGCTTTCATGTGTTTGTTTAGGTTATTCAAGACCAGCGGAAAGCTGTTAGACTGTATTATCCGCGAGAAAATGAGAATTGGCTAGATATGAAAACGATTCTTGAATGCTAATACAATGTTTCTGGCTAGTAGATTTCGACGCTAAATTGAAATTATAATGAACATACAAAAACTTTTAATATTGACTCTTTTTTCTTGATCTTAGTCGCATTATTGGTTACCTCAAAATAAAAAAAAAAAATTTGAAAATGTTTAAGGATAATGACTAAGATCAATTATTAACGATGTTTTATACCTAACCATGGACTGTAACAATGAAAATGTGGTCAGTTTTTAAATAACTTAGTTTTTCTCTCGTTATTCACAACTGGCCGGTGTGATTTGCACCCCCTTTTAACGCGCTGAATTCAGTTTTTACAAAAATTTGATTTTTGAAAACAACTGAATTTAAGCTTGGGAAAGAATTATAGTTATTTGGAGTCTCGGTTGATTTTGTTGTTTGTCCTATACAGTTGAATGAATTGCTAAGTGAACAGCTTGTAAGAGGTAAATAAATATTTCTATGGCCTAAGTGCAATTTCAATTTTTTTTTTTCTTGAATATCGTACGTTTATTTGACAGTTTTTATTGCTTAACTTGCAGAATAAATAATTATCGTTTCAGGTCCTAAGAAGAAGAAAACGAAATGGAAAAACGAATTTGATGGTGTTTTGGGAGATGAATGATTTATGTTATTTCGATTTTGACAAATAAAAATTTCTATTGACAAGTTACAGAAGTTTAGTTGACGACCCCTGGCCAATTTTGTTGGACATTTCGGCTACAGTCATACAGATGACTCTATGTGACTCTTTTGCACAATAATTACAATAGATCTTTTTACCGAATCCAACTTCCAGCTGAGATTAGCAGTGGCCTTTAAAGTACGCCTACCACGGCCAAGCGACTGGATCAAGTGATTCTGTCAATCGATTGACGTTTGTTCCAATCATAATTCAATCAACCCTTCCATCGGATGAAAACGTATTTTCCATTTAGTTTTCGATTCGGGTTGTGAAGTCCCTGATGCGAAATTCTAACACAGGCCTGGCCTTTCTTGCCTTGACTTTGGCTGTCCCTAAGCCGATAAGAAAGTTGATAGCGTTATATTATAAATTATATTGTGTTATATATATATATATGTATATATATATAAGAGAGAGATACTTTTATTTTTAAAACGGAATCTTTCAGAACCTAAGGAGAGTCTTCTATCCACTGTAATGTGGCCAATTGTAATATGAATAAGCCATTGAGTTTATGGTATCTATGTGTAAAAATTAACCCGTACAACAGTAGAGAAGTTACTAATGGTTGCAGTGACACCTACAACTTAGAAAAAGCCAAATACGTCCCGTAGTAACAAAACAGTAGCCCAAAGCTTGGAAAAATCGTATTAGATCGAGACACAAAGTACACCATCAGAACTGTCTGGTCAGAAACTCTATAAAGGACACACAGTTACTTACGAAAAAAAAAAAAAAAAAAAAAAAAAAAAAACGATGATTCAGTATAATTGTCATATACTGATATTTATTCCTTAAAATTGTCAAAGTTTTTATTTATGAAAGTAAAAAAAAAGTTAAAACATTTGAAACATATTTTGTTTTCAGTAAAGCAAAAATTATGTTCTGGTCTTCAGAAGGCATGAGGTTATCAGCCCTACTTGTTCTCCTTGTTTTGATTTCGACTTGGCTATTTATTCTAGTTTCTGTTAGTTTTGAGTTACATTTACTCTTTGATAGTGATTTGTGGTAGTTTTACAGTTGGAAGATTATTTGACTTTATTTCTGCACATTTTTGGCTTAATGGAGCTTTTTTTTGAAAAACTTGTTTTGTGGGAATAGTTTTTCAAAATTAATTTTTGTTTGTTTTTATAGACATAGATTTTCCTTAATATCATTCCCTAGAGATTATATCTAGGCTCTTTGACAATCTGGGTACATTTACACTCTTTTTATTTATCCAGATTGTAAGAGCAGAAGTAGTAATAATAATAATAATCCCCAAAGTTTCAACTCGAGATACCCCCATTCGTTTTCGATATATCGCTGAGATGTCTTATTCGCAACCATACACACAATGCCTTTATATCCCTAAGAATATAGTTGCTGGACCATTCCAGAGGCGCATTTGGGGGGAGGGGGGTCAAGGGTGGGCAAATGCCCACCCCAGATTTTCCAGGGGGGCAAACTTCCACCACAAAGGGCCCTTCGCCGGCCATAATAATCCATTATGTCCAACATAATCCATTCTCTCCAATTGATATGAAATTACTGCACGCCTATTAACCAAAGAGTGTAATTACTTGACAATCCTTGGGGTAATTACGCTATTTGCTATCAATTATTGTAAACTTTGAAAGTAGGTAAGATACATGATAAAATCCTCGAGTTCTTTCAAATGCCCATTTCCTAGATGATAAGGCGAACCGAAGTGAGTCGGGGGGGGGGCAACATGAAGTTTATGCCCACCCTAAGATTTGGTCCAAATGGCGCCTCTGGACTGTTCTACAAGACTGAATAAAATGACCGTCAAAATTCTGACTGGATGCGTTTGAAAAATGAGTGGACTTGAGAGACCTATACTGATGGGAATAATGTACAACTTAATTTGAGTCTGGAATTTGATAGACTTGTAGCTTGGTTTACGGCGAATAGGCTAGCATTTAATACTTACTAACAGTATATTCACGTACATCACCAAGCAAGAAGGTGAAACCGCCAGACCTTCAAGACCTGCACCTTATAACAGTGAAGCTGCTAGACTTTCTAAGCTCCCAATGCAAGGCCACGATGTGCCCCCGTAGGCCCTCATCATGCAAGTTTAATCTTAATGTAAGTGTAAATTTATTGAGAAGCTTATATTCTCTTTGAATGATTCGATAAGCTTAATGTTTCAGTGGTAGCAACGTAATATTTTCAGCCTAATGTATATTCTAGTTTAGATTAACAAAGAGAAAAACAACTGGAAAGTTTGGGTAGCCATATTTGGTGCAGGTGGAAGGGGGGATTTCATTCCGCATCCTGATCAGTGCAAAAGTAGCACATTCAATTCTCCTTAATAAGGGGAAAATAACCAGGATCTTGGTGGTTCTAGATATTCTTTGAAGAGTTTTTCACTAAAAACACCAAATTCCTGGAAACTATTAAGAATATTGATGCTAACCCCCCTCCTATCTTTCAAGAGTAATGCATTCCTTTTAGTTTACTATAGGGCCCCTCGGTTCTTAAGGTAATGGAGTTTTCACAATGCTTTTAGTTATTAACTAAAAGCAAGGGAGTTTTCACAATGGAGTTTGAGGAGGAAAAGGAGTTTTCCCGATGTATTGAAAATGAGGTGTTTTTTAAAATCATGCATTCTACTGTAAAAAAGCTCTAAAATGGTGATTTGAGTGGTGTTGCCCAATAGGTTTCTTTTTTTAGATTAATAATGAGGAAGAATATCAAGGTCACTCAGCATAGTTTTGAGTGGGGCCCCAGGGATATACACTAAAACTGTGTCATTCCTTTCAGGAAGTAACTAAGATGCTCATGCTACAAAAAATAATGCATTCTTGTGTTGAAAATTCTGAAAAGGAGATTTGGGGAAATTACCCATTAGATTTTTCATAACAATGAAAATACAACATTCTTTTCGGGGTTAAAAATGCCCCCGGCTCGTTAGTTTTGAGGGGGATGAGGAGCCTTAGATTAAAATTTTCTTCACTGCTTAATATCGTAAATATTTCAAGAGGGTAATTTTTTCATTCTTTTTTCAGACTACACCCACATTTAACCATAATAGATGATTTGTTCATGACTTCCCTGGGACCAGAGTGGGGCAAACCCCAAAACCCCTCGGTAGGTTTTTAAGACTCTTTAAAACATTATAAAACCTATAACGTAAAGGGAGACGTCTTATGAGGTAATTTCTGTCATTAGATCTATAGTTCGTAGTACAATGGGCTATGGACCCGAAGGGTCCATGTATTGTATTATTCTGTTCATTAAATTCTTAACTGGCATTGTGGTCTCAATACATCCGAAGGATCCCTTTAGTGGTCCTTGTATGCTCTTTAAATTCTTAACTGGCATTAAATTCCTAATATGGTATTATGGCCTCAATATATCCGAAGGGTCACTCTTAATTATTCTATTCGCTTTCAGCCTAATATAGATTTCTTCAAAAGATGGAATCAAAAGCGTTTCAATGAGCTAATAAGCTCTTATTATTTTCTAGGTTCACACCTACAAAATTTTGCGACAATCTTTGTGCACCCCCTGAGAATGGTAAACATGAAGATTATAGTGCAGGATGAGCCATTTTAGTGTGCTTTCCCCCAACTTTGATTTAGGCACCTTCGCGAGGGATCTTGGCCTCAACGCTGTTTTTTTTTGGACAACTTGTTTTTGCGAGTGGCGCAAAGCGAGGTCGGAAGGGTACTGGAAGAACAAAGGCCCATCTCTCACACTGATATGGGAGAACAGAACAAACTGCATGCAGCTCTTCCCACGTATTGCCTGATTTTAATTCAGCCAATACCGCTTTGTGCAATATTTATGTTTTTACAGCTGAGTGTGGAGATCCCTTCAACACTCTTACAAGTGGTAGTATCCAAACAGACCCATTGGACGTAGTACACTTCTGTGTCAGCGAGAATTGGGCCTTCTTGAAAAACACATTTGGGATACGGGAGGTAGAGACAGTGTGAAAACTTCCATCGCTTAATTTTTTTTCGGTGAAAAGACAGATGATTTGTTCTTGGATTACTAACAAACTAAAATGTGGACACTTCACCCGGACTTCCATAATTTTGAGGGTGTTTTTTCATAGTCAGTAGAAAGTATTTTAAGAGGGTAGAATATCATAATGAAAATTGGAGCGGGTCCATAGTTTTATTTATAGAAAATTAAGACTAAAATATGACAAAATTTAAAAAAGTATCTGGTTTCAAAAGACTGGAGGGGAAAGGCCAATTTTAGAAAACATGACGCATATTTAAAGGGCTCTAAAGATGTAAAGCGTTTCAGTTTCGATACAAAGAGGCGGATCCAGGGGGCCTTAGGCGCCCCAAGATTTTTTTGGTGCCTTAATTCGCATTCTGTTCTTTTTTCTTTTTTTATTTCTTTTTTAAAGTAAACTTGTAAGTTTGATCAATTATACGTAGCTGTTTTACCCAATTGACAACAAACAGCAAAACTTTCCTATGAATGTAAAGAGCAAAGTTGAAATTTAAAACGAACAAAAATTATTTATCTTCAGCCGGTTCAGTATATATCTGCAAAATTGGCTTGAAAATCCTTGAGTGGCGCTATCCTTCCCCTATTTTACGAACACGGGAACTCATGTTGTAGATGAATCAGTCTTTCTTTGTTTTAAAGGTTCGGTAACGCCGGAAGTTATAGCTATTTGTCTATTCACAATGATAGATTTAAAAATAGGTTTGTAGCTAAAAGCTCAAAATGTATCCAAATAAAAATCTGGACACGAGCATAGAATGGATAAGAGACGAAGACTGATGGCTGAATGTGCCAGGGGACCGAAGGATATTTCCGGATATTTTGGTAAAATATCCGGAAATACCCGGGAATCGAAAGGTAAGTTTTTACTAATAATTAACCCCCTACACCCTCAAAAAATCCTTAATTTTAGTTTTGTGATTAGTTAACTAGCGAATGGCCCAATAGGGCTTTCATGTGAAAAAAAACTATCTATTTATTTTAGCGATATAGCTAATTTGGTTGAAATTGATGAATAAAAGAATTAAAAGCAATTTAGGTCAGGAAGAGAACCATGGGGTCAGACGGATGACCCTCCCCCCAAGACCCTTCTGGCAGCCGTGTTCCGTTCTTTTATCTTTTTTAGAAATAAACTTGTCAATTTAGCGCCTATCTCGAGTCACATTGGCGCCCTTGGTCTAGTGACTTCCACGCCCGAGATTTTACTCTTGATCTGTTAGAAATTTAGACATGAAACTGCTCGTACGATCAGTTTACGAATCATTTTGCCATAAAATTACAAGATAAAATTCGTTTTCAGGAAAAATTGATCATATAATTAAACTTGCTTGCTAGATCTTCATCTTCAGAGACATTTTTTTCAAGGAGACACATTTTGAAGGGGGGTTAGGGAAATACTTTGTATATTTGATTTTGCCGTCTGAGATTTGGGAGATCTAATTCACATTTCTTCATTGACTATCCCATATTTTTTATTATTACCCCGAAATTACGGGGGATGAATATATAATGAACATATCAGTGTCTATCTCATCGTATATTATTTTGTTTACCATAGCTACAGTTTCTTTGATAGAAACACATTTCTTGATACCCATTTGAAAAACAGGAGTGATCGCCTGCTACAAAGGATGTGGGAAATTTTAGGTCTGCGAAACGCCCGAATTTCCCGGTCGGGAACACTTTTGGTAGGGAGAAGGGGGAGGGAATGAGACAGATTATAGGAGTGACATGAAGTAAAAATAAACATTAGTGAAAGATTACACCCACATACACACATGAACACTCACAGAAGCACACTCACAAACCCACACACACAAAAAAAATTATACATACATAAAAATATACTCATACCTACACTCTTTTCTACTCTACTACTGCTACTACTACTTCAGAAAAAAAATTGTTTTCCTAATTTAGTAAATAAGACAGCTAAGCACTTGAATGAGACCTTAAACTTACTCATCCGTCCAAATACTTAGGACAAACAGTTTTTTGAAATTTATATCTCTGAATATCACAGCTTCATGTTACCATAGATAATAGCTAGGTGTTCGGGGGTTTGTTGTGTTGTTAGGAGTGTGGGATGGCGGAGGTCACTCTGGAGAACCATCACGTTGATGCCCTTGTTACTAATAATCTAACTTCATCATTCAAATTCTTAGGTTACAAATTTAACAATCTAATGCTATTAAGGGCTATTACCCTTTACTCTCAATCCCCCAACCCCATGACACACTGATTTTTTTTGTAGTTTACAATTGAAACAAGGAGTAGAAAATACTTTCAGGGATGGGCAAATTGATCTTTATTCTAGTTTAAATTTCAGATTAAAGAAGGGGGATGTACAAGTTCAAGATATTACATTAACGCTATTTCATCAGAATTCTCCTGCTAAAAAGAAAACTGCAAATGGCTACTACATTGCCAGCTGTAAGATGGATAGAACATGAAATCAAATGAATTGACGATCATTCTACTGGTGCATGATTGTAAGAGAAAGGTATGTCTAGAATGGCAATAGTAGAAAATAGAACTATTTTACAGTATAGTATTACTACTTTTTGATGTTATATGACATTATTTACACTAATATACTATATGTTTCTCTATCATTATTAGACTTGTTTGGTTTTCGAAGAAATTAGGAACTTTCAACATATTCGGGTATTAAACTCTGCTGTGGTAGGGGTCGGGTTTATAATAAAAATCATAATATAAAACATATCCTTTTTGAAAAAAAATCAGCTTGTGGGACATCACTCATTCCATGCTTTGGTTCTGGTTCCGATTAAAGAATCATCGAAAAAGAAGCTCTTGACAAAAGTAAAAACCAAATATTCCTTTGGTTGTCTTGGAACGTCTTCAAAACATTTTCTATTTGCCAAAGCAGCAAGACAGGACCCCCACATTTCAAGTGCTCCTCAGATATTCCACAGCAATCAGGCGTGTGTATGGTTTTCAGTCTCTTTATAGAAAATACAGGAAACTTGTAGCGGATCAAGGGGCTGCTTTACACTTCTCTACCTCTTATAAAAACAGTTGTATTTCCACTCTTAGAAATTAGAGGCTTCCCGATCAATTAATTTTGTATCAAGCTCTAAAGAAAAATACAATAAAAATTAGTCTGGCCTGCTCATTCAAAAAGTCTCAATAGAGCCTTAGTAATTTATTCATAAAAAAATCTGCTGGCGTCTGTTGGTAATACACATTTTATTACTGTAGGAAAATTGTATTCGCTTTCAAACAGGTTTCTTTGTCATTTTACATCAGCAAAAACCAGATTCACACAAACGAACTGGTCTAAAGAAAGCAATTTTTAGACACCCACCTATCATTACGCTTGAATCATGTTGGCATCTTTGGTCCAGTGGCCCACCCAAAATTTTTTTCTAGATCCGCCCCTGTAGATACAGGCTTTTATTTCTTCAAGTATTCAGCCCTCGTTGTAAGGCATAAAATCCGGAAGGCATAGAGTATTAGTAAGGCATATTTGGAAATTCGGCTGTTAATGGTGGTGTTTAAAGAGGCAATATGCTGTAAGGGGAGATACATTTTTGAGAGGGCTAATGAGTATTTAAAGAGTGGGATTTTAGTGTTACAGTACGATACAAAGCATGAAGAGGGTGAACTGAAAGATAAAAAAAGGGCAAAACATTCAGTGAGGGTTCCATCCTGTGAATCAGTAAAACGCTCGGGATGGGTTCCTTACGAGTCTGCAAGAGACCCCGATTCAATTGGACATATCTTTCCAATTACAAATATTAGCCAGGTTTTAAGCAAAGGTTTAAAAAATAATAACGGGAGACTTGCTACTTTTAGTACTGAGGGTGTTCTACAATAAAATTTAAAAAGAGGAGAAAATACTGAAAAACAGACAAATTCTGATTCAAACCCAACTGTGACCTATGCTGTCAATAAACAACTATCGGTGAAATATACAGTATTTTAGATTTTATCAAGTTATTTTGGAAAGGGAGTCAAAGTTTTGAAGATTATCAAATAGCACAGAATCAAACTCTTCAGGGTAAAGAATGTTAAGAGTGCGTTGAACTCGAATCCTTCAGAGCCGAAGGAGTCCTGTTCCACTGTACTGTGGCAACTTGTAGCATGAATATATCATTCGGTGTTCGGGGGTTTGTTGTGTCGTTAGGAGTGTGGGGTGGCGGAGGTCACTCTGGAGAACCATCACGTTGGTGCCCTTGTTACTAATAATCTAACTTCATCATTCAAATTCTTAGGTTACAAATTTAACAATCTAAAGCTATTAATGCTATCTAATGCTATTATTTTTTTTGTAGTTTACAATTGAAACAAGGAGTAGAAAATACTTTCAGGGATGGGCAAATTGATCTTTATTCTAGTTTAAATTTCAGATTAAAGAAGGGGGATGTACAAGTTCAAGATATTACATTAACGCTATTTCATCAGAATTCTCCTGCTAAAAAAAAACTGCAAATGGCTACTACAGTGCCAGCTGTAAGATGGATAGAACATGAAATCAAATGAATTGACGAGCATTCTACTGGTGCATGATTGTAAGAGAAAGGTATGTCTAGAATGCCAATAGTAGAAGATCAATAATTACACTAATATACTATATTTTTCTCTATCATTATTAGACTTGTGTGGTTTTCGAAGAAATTAGGAACTTTCAACATATTCAGGTATTAAACTCTGCTGCGGTAGGGGTAGGGTTTATAATAAACATCATAATATAAAACATTTCCTTTTTGAAAAAAAAATCAGCGTGTGGGACATTACGCATTCCATGTTTTGGTTCTGGCTCTGATTAAAGAATCATCGAAAAAGAAGCTCTTGACAAAAGTAAAAACCAAATATTTCTCTGGTTGTCGAGGAACGTCTTCAAAACATTTTCTAGCTGGCAAAGCAGCAAGACAGGACCCCCACATTTCAAGTGCTCCTCAGATATTCCACAGCAATCAGGCGTGTGTTTGGTTTTCAGTCTCTTTATAGAAAATACTGGAAACTTGTAGCGGATCAAGGGGCTGCTTTACACTTCTCTCCCTTTTATAAAAACAGTTCAATTCCCAATCTTAAAAATTAGAGGTTTCTCGATCAATCAATTTTGTATCAAGCTGTAAAGAAAAATACAATAAAAATTAGTCTGTCCTGCTCATTCAAAAACTCTCAATGGAGCCATAGTAATTTATTCACCAAAAAATCTGCTGGCGTCTGTTGTTAATACACATTTTATTACTGTAGGAAAATAGTATTCGTTTTCAAAGAGTTTTTTTTGTCATTTTACATCAGCAAAAACCAGATTCACACAAACGAACTGGTCTAAAGAAAGCAATTTTTAGACCCCCACCTGTCATTACGCTTGAATCATGTTGGCATCTTCTGTCCAGTGGCCCACCCAAACATTTTTTCTAGATCCGCCCCTGTAGATACAGGCTTTTATTTCTTCAAGTATTCAGCCCTTGTTGCAAGGCATAAACTCCGGAAGGAAAAGAGTATTAGTGAGGCATGTTTGGAAATTTGGCTGTTAATGGTGGTGGGTAGGGGGTAAAGTTTCCTAAAGTCAATTTTATTTATTTAAAGGGGCAATATCCTGTAAGGGGAGGTACATTTTTGAATGGGCAAAGACTGGGATTTTAGTGTTACAGTACGATACAAAGCATGAAGAGGGTGAACTGAAAGATACAAAGAGGGCAAAATATACAGTGAGGGTTCCATCCTGTGAATCAGTGAAACGCTCGGCATGGGTTCCTTACAAGTCTGCAAGAGACCCCAATTCAATTGGACATATCTTTCCAATTACTAATATTAGCCGGGTTTTAAGCAAAGATTTAAAAAATAATAACGGGAGACTTGCTACTTTTGTTCAATGTCCTTGTCTAGATTCAATACAGAATTGAAATTGGAAAATCGTTTGAGACACTATAAACATCATGTATGCCAGTCCGTGGAAACGGTTTCGGGTGAAAATACCATCGTGCGGTTTAAGAATTCCCAAATGTCACTCTTACAGAGCGATAAGGTGGGATTAGACATCAAGGCTAAACTCATGGACGTGTGCGAGCCATCAAACTCGAATTGTGTTAAAGAACATGAAACCATTGCGGTCTCTTTTTTCCACGGGTAAAGATACTCGAGGTAGAGATTTCAAAACACCGTTTGTAGAGCTTTAGAACGGCTTAAAGCCCTATGAATCCATTGGATTTCAAGTCATCTGGGAATAATCAATCATGAAATAATGGATTTAGGTGTTGTCTATGGCTATAAATCTAGACATTTTCAGTGAAATTATAGAAGAAAGTATAAGTGAACAATCTTGCAACTTAACTGCAGTAAAATCACAGGATTGATGATTTCAAGTCTACATGAGACTAGAAGATCAGTACTGAGGGTGCTCTACAATAAAATTTGCAAAGAAGAGAAAACACTGAAAAACAGACAAATCCTGATTCAAACCCATCTGTGACCTATGTTGTCAATAAAAAAACTATCGGTGAAATATACAGTATTTTAGATTTTATCAAATTATTTTGGAAAGGGAGCCACAATTTGATGATTATCAAATAGCACAGAATCAAACTCTTTAGGGTAAAGAATGTTAAGAGTGCGTTGAACTCGAATCCTTCAGAGCCGAAGGAGTCCTGTCCCACTGTACTGTGGCAACTTGTAGTATGAACATATCATTCTGTTTACGGTATCTATGGTGTGACAATATGCATAAAAATTAACCTGTATAACTGCGGAGCAATTAATCGTGGTTGCAGTGATAGTTATAACCTGATAAGAAGCAAAAACATCCCATGGTTGCAAAACACTAGCCCAAAACTCACAAAAATGTTGTTAGATCGAGACACGTAGTACATAATCAGAACCTCATGGTCCGAAAACTATATAAAAGAAAATTAAAGTCCAATTGCTTCAAAAAAAAAAAAAAAAAAAAACAATAAAACACAGGCTTGAAAACAAAGAAAGTGGCTGAAACCCAGATATTCAGAATCAAAAAGTATTTATTTTCCTTTTTTCTCCACAACCAGCGGGGGAGTGGAACATATTAGTAAGCTGAATAACCGGTCATTTTAAAAGGAAACTGCTACATCTACCAGCAATCTAGTAAAAGATGAACACGGCTAATGGTAACGCAACAAAATGGCCCAAAACTTGTAAAAACGGTATCAAACCGAAATACATAGTGCATCATATAAAATTCAGAAATATTATTAGTTTCAACAATAATTCTACCTTTTCCATTGAAATAAAAAAAAAAAATACGTGGAAATTTTAAAGGTTATTTTAATTTAGTTCGCAGTTTAATAGGAAAGGGCGTTAGTCTAAGGAGTGATTTGGAAACTTCAGTACCATATATCAAACTCCAGGATGTCATCTATCGAAGCTTTAGACTTCTTTTAATTCTCAATTACCTTGTGATCATGGTTGAAATTTGTTCGCAACACATGTATTTTCTTTTTTAATTAGGAAACGGTATATTCTGGCTTCAATACCTTTAAAGCCAGTACAATCCAGTCAAATTCTACATTATTTTTATTACAGTTTGAGTAGTATTTACTTTTCACCTTCCACCATACAGTGCGATCCCAGCATAGCTTTTTCAATAGACAGATAAACTCACATTCGGACTTTTGACTTTCCAAGTTTTGAGGAAAGGATGTATCCTCCATGGTTGCTGGTAAGTGACTGGCACAATCTTTAATCAAGATGGACAAAGACGGTCAAGTACACTCGTATACTGCATGAGTCATCCAGACTTTTTAGAAGAAACGGAAAGTCACGAAATAATTCCGAATTTAATATGAGGAGACACAAATACGGATGAAGAGAGTGATTGCATCTAATGCTTAAATAGAGAGTAATCGGCATAAAAAAGAATAACCCACAAAGTTTTTGCAGAATTTCTCGAGAATATGATTTTGTGTTCTACCGTTAATAACTACTTTTCAATAACGCAGGGAAAAACTGAATAGCTTATTCGATGAGAGCTTATTCGATATTCCCAAGCTACTGAAAGACTTAAATAAAAAGCTACAGTATTTATTGTGATTGGCTTGGCTTTCTTTATTAAATTTAGGCTGATACCTAAAAAGCAGTTGAATTGTTTACCCAAATGGTAAAAGAGAAAAATCGTGTAGAGTCAAAAAGAAACAGAGATATGAAAACTGATTAGAACAGTAAGATTATTAACAATAAACAGTCAGAAGGAAACAGAGATGTGAAAAAAACTGATTCGAACAGGAAAAAAAAATTATGTGAAACATATGATACCGCTGAAATTCTTTACGATAGCAGGAATCGAACCTGAACACCCATTTACATCGGACACGCTCACATCAAGTGTACTATCATAAAGTTATCCATGCGGTATATTTGTCTTAGACTCCTCATATTATTTTCATACGAGAGTTATAATACATACATTCTACCCTGAAATGTCAGAATAGATGAATAATGCAATCATTTTTGATCAAATGATACTTCAGACTCACGTCAGCTTCCACTAAGAATCAAAATTATGTTTATCCTGCTGGGTGTCACGTCAGTTAATGAAGAAATATTATGTTCATGTGATTAGATATTGAACAGAAGGCTTATTCAATATTCACCCCGTTCAGAAACCATATTCGCTACAATATCCAGGACAGGCAAAGAAGAAATGGGTTCAACCATGCCACGTAACCATAGATGAGAGTCGACTTGCCCAATTCTCTTTCAAAAACTAAGTTAATGTATGGTGATACACTGGTGTTTCTCTTAAGCGATATGTTCGTATTTGTTTTTGTATAATCTAACTCAATACATTAGCTAGCAGGCGCTAATAGTCCCTATGAGCACCGTGTTGATACGCTCAAGATCCGATTCCTCTTCAGTTTTCTAAACTCCTTGGAGAACATCTACGTTCTGGCTTTGATTTCAATGATAGTAAAACTTTACAATACTCTTATAATTAAACATTATAGATAAACTTTTATAAAAAAAACTTATTTTTTCAATGTAACCTTCTGTTTTAATCCCAAATATGTAAAATTCATTGGTTTAACGCTACGTATAAACATGTGATAATTTACATAATTTCAGAAAAAAAATAGAAAGCGAAAATAAAAAAAGTGGAGAGACTTTGATAAAAATTCCGCCAAAACTGAGAACTCAATTAAGGGTATTTCAAGTCTGTAACAACAGAAATGCGAAAGTCTCTTTTTTAGTTCTTCTTTTTCCTCCCACCAGCGATCTCATTAAGCCAGTGACCCAAAAATACAGGGAGAGGCTCGTCCGAACTGGTGTTAAAACCAGGGTCCACTCCATGTAAAAAGAGATCATACACCAGAAAATTGACGTTTTGCCATTTTGAGGCATAAAACAAGTTTGACCCGAAGAGGGCCAAAATACTGTCAAGTGAAGACCCTTAGATTGACAATCGAAACGAAATTTCCAAAAAAAAGTATTCACCTTCTCAACTTAAAAGACATTAGTTTTTCTGGATGGCGTATTTGTTCCTAACGTATTTCTAAAAGTGTTAGCCAAAGCAAGCTCACTTTTGTAAAATTAATTCATCAATATTGATTAATCCAAGTTGTATTCATTTTAGTGACGGATTATTTTATTTCTAAAACGGTTACCCGTGCTTTTGCAAAGCGCAGAATATTACCGTTCTAGAGCTATTATAAAAACTAATAGGTAAACAGCAACGTTAAATATTGTCAAATGAAAATTTATTAGGTTTTTAAGTTGGTAAAGATGTTTGCATTGACTATAAATTCCATTCTGATGAGAATATTTCTCCATACTATGATAAAAAACTCTGTAAGGAGAAGTACTTTACCGTTTTAACTTCTGTGAACTCAGGTGTAGAATCATACCTCTTATGATAAGACAAAGAAGTTGTTCGGAAGCTGATAAAAACAAGTTTAGATGGACGCATTTTAACGTGGAAATATGTCATGTCTTATTATTTACATAAAATTATCTGTATTGGAATGCTAATGCTGCGAAGCATGCTGCGTCCGATTCACACAAGAACCATTTCAAGAAGAATCATCTACGCAAGGTCTGCATGCATTTTGATTTTACTTTAAAGTCTTCCGATATTTTGCTTTTTCTGTGTCTAGGTAAGATGGAGACAGGCAGAAGCTGTTTACTTCTCGTACATTCACATCTCTTATTATGATAAGATGAAGTTGCTCAGGATCTGATAAAACAAGTTTATATGAACGTCATTTAATGATGAAATACAGCACGTCTCATTATTTAAATAAGGAAACAATCAATGATGGAATACTGATGCTGCATCAGATCCGTAGCGTCATCATTTTTAGGAAAAATTGCCATTTAAGCTGCTATTTAATAAATTTTCACTACCCAATTCAAAATCAATTTCCCCGTGTGTGTTCTTGTGGAGTTAATTTGTACTGACATCTTTGCACGTGTCGCATTTGCCAAAATCCAGAATTGGAGCAAGATCAAATGATCTTGCTCCGATTCTTAGTTGAATGTTGTTATCATTGATTATAACTTAACAGACTGTAACTGTGGTTTGATATTGGTCAATTATGTATATGTTACCATAAATATTCAAAATCTGGTTAATGTCGACATTCACCGGTAAATAACCGAAATTCTTTTTTTCTCTGCTCGTATTCAATTTGTTTTGTGAGTCAGTTTTTTCACGTCTTAAACAGACTATGGTGGCAAAAGTTATGTTAGTTTAAAGAGCATCGCATCAAATACGCTACTTTACATAAGTGGCAATGTGATTCCACTATTAAACTTGTAGACCTGCTTTTGGACATCAGTAGATACTAAAACAGTTCATAGTTTTATTTTTTTATTCTTACTAATATGGTTTATGTCTTGCATTTTTTAGCACATTTACATCCACTTTACCACTGCTTTGTCCAACTAGCTCTTCTTTCGTTCCCTCTTTCCAAACGTTGATAATGTCATCTTCACCTCCCGTTATAATACAGCGACTCTAAAGATAAAAGGAATAAGTGTTGTTATTAAGCAAGAGAAGGATCAAGAGATAAATTTAGCAAAATGTAGCCCTCCTGCCTATTCCCCACCATCAGTTTAAAACCTTGGCTGACTACACCCTCACAATGAGGATTAAGCTCGGAATATACACTCGGATTATCAGGGTCCTGGAGTTCAAGGACCCCATAAATTGTAGAAACCTGTTTAAGTTCAGCAAGCCTTAAATAAAAAGAGAAAATGGTTAGATAATCTTGACTGAATAGCCAACAACGCACATATTCTTGCCGACTGCTGTCTCTTCTTAAACACCCTGATTGCCACCAAAGCCACCTAACAAGGCACAAGAATGACAGCCGACAGCACTATTCAGTAATGGTCCAAAAAGGCTTAGCAAAATCAAAATTCAAAGTACAGAAAGCAAAACTTAATGCAATATTGGGCAGAATAAACATTAGCCAAAGAGCCTGAGTGAGGAGAGGAATTAATATACAAAGGAAAGGGCAGAAAATAGAATTATGTAATATTAGGCGGAATACACATCAGTTGTAGAACCTGAGAAAGGAGAAGGATTAATATACAAACTTAAGGGCAGAAAGTAAAATTAATTCAATATCAGGCAGAATAAACATCAGTTGAAGAGCCTGAGTAAGGAGAATGATTAATATACAAATTTAAGGGCAAAAAGTAAAATTAATTCAATATCAGGCAGAATAAACATCAGTTGAAGAGCCTGAGTAAGGAGAATGATTAATATACAAATTTAAGGGCAGAAAGTAAAATTAATTCAATATCAGGCAGAATAAACATCAGTTGAAGAGCCTGAGTGAGGAGAGGAATTAATATATAAATTTACGGGCAGAAAGTAAAATTAATTCAATATCAGGCAGAATAAACATCAGTTGAAGAGCCTGAGTAAGGAGAATGATTAATATACAAATTTAAGGGCAGAGAGTAAAATTAATTCAATATCAGGCAGAATAAACATCAGTTGAAGACCCTGAGTAAGGAGAATGATTAATATACAAATTTAAGGGCAAAAAGTAAAATTAATTCAATATCAGGCAGAATAAACATCAGTTGAAGAGCCTGAGTGAGAAAAGGAATTAATATACAAACTTATGGGCAGAAAGTAAAATTAATTCAATATCAGGCAGAATAAGCATCAGTTGAAGAGCTTGAGTAAGGAGAATAATTAATATACAAATTTAAGGGCAAAAAGTAAAATTATGGATCGGTATGGATTTTCCCGTGAGTAGGAAAGGTTGGCGAAAAGTAATCAATTCTGAAAAGTTAAATGATGATACTATGACTAGTAATTGCCTTCCACCTAAAGCTTGGTATACACATTATTCTTCTACTTTTTCGGTGATTAACTATTACCATAAATTCTGTATATACTCGCCATCTTAACCCCCTCTGCAGTAAAATCCTAGTGCAACGCCATATAGCGCTCACATCTTTTTCTCCCGTAATTGATGCTGTGAAAAGTTTAAAATCCGATTCAACAGATTGGGATGGTACTTCTAAGATCCATGTGCCAATTGATTGAACCCCCATTATATCTCAACTTCAGCTTCTTTTTCAAATGTGTCTATGTGCTTCCAGTGTACCAGGGAGTTTTCTTTGTGGCATTGTTTTGACAATTTCAAAAAGTGAAAGTCAACAATTGACGGTTTCACAGATCGACCTATTACTGTTTCTTGTACTATTAGCAAGGTTATTGAGTACATCCATCTGCCTTTTCTGACTAAGAATATTAATGAGGGTCAAAACCAATTTGGTTTTTGGCATGGGGTGGGTTGTCAGCATGCCCATAAAATTATGTTTTCTTTACTGGTTGATAATTCTTCCAAGGAAAATGGCCTTTATATGTGTGCTTTGGATCTTCCGAATGCGTTTGATAGTGTTGTCCATAGTCACATAATGATTCTTAGGTTTCGGTGTTCAAATTCTTTTCTTCAATTAAACTGCACCAGACACTATTATAAGGATACAATGAGGAGTTAGGCAGGGTGGTGTTCTGTCCCCTACACTTTTTAAGATTTGTATTTATAGTGTGCTGACTAAGATTTCAGGTACATACCTTTCTGGTCTTTCGGATGTTTCTTATCTTGCGTATGCTGACGACATGCTTCTGATTAGCCGTTCCAAAAATGGTCTTTCCCAAATGGTCTCTACAGTTTCTGATGATTGTTCTGATATTTGCCTTTCACTTAATATAGATAAGTGTGAGTTCATTTCCTGCAACTGAGCTAATGCTACTCCCTTTCACTGTAATAACTTCACTATTACTCTTGTTGATGGTATCCGTTGGCTTGGTATCTCTATTGCTAACAATCTTTCTCGCTTGCGTCAGCGTACTCCTTATGATGTAAGCAAAAAGATCCAGAATGGCTATTCAAAGATTGTTGCAAACAGTGGGAAGTATAATGAACGTGCGTTGGCCAAACTTTATTTTACTTTCTGTGATCGTTTCGTCCTTTTTGCTTTAGGTCTTTTCCCCCTTCTTAAGAAAAGTAATTCAAAAACAATCTGGTTAAATTATTTCAAATTTCGCAAGTTTCTTCTGTATTTTCCACCTTGGACAATAAAACAGATTTTTGTTAGCAAGATTTTCAGTTCCTGATATAACATTACAGTTGGAAATTCTACAAAGAAAACTCTCGAGTACAGCTTATGAGCGCCTAACCCCTCACCACCGTCTTATCCGTTTTTTTTCGTTGATTTTGTGTATTTTTGTTTTTCTCTTTGTGTTTTTTTATTTGTTCTTATTCCGCCATATTTACTTTATGTATAGTATGGGTGATATATAAATTACTACTAGTATTATTATTACAAATACTCTTGGCAGCCTTATTTCTAATAAATTTTTTTATCAATAATCCCCTTTCAACTCCATCAAAAACCCCTCTAAGGTCTAAAAACGCTACAAAAAGCTCATCTCCCTTTTTCCTAGTATATTTTCTAATTAAACTATGTAAAATAAATACTTGGTCTATTGTACTATAATTTTTTCTAAATTCTGCTTGAAACTCCACCAGTCTTTTCCCTCTTTCCAACCATTTGTCTATCCTTCTACACAAAATCTTAGAGAATAGCTTACTTGTTCCCTAATGTCATAAGCCAATAATTCTAATGTTCTTCTGTGTTTCCGTTTTTTAAGAGGGGTACCACTATTGACGTAACCCATTGTTTCGTCCATAGGGAAACCTCTATCAACTTTGGAAAGATAGTCGCTATCATCAGTGTTGCCCAAACCCGTGTCAACTTCCAAATTATTGCCGGTATTCCATCTGTTCCAGGTAATGATCAACCTCTCATAATTTATTAGAGATTTCCATACTTCATTTTGGGTTACAGGCTGAAAAAGCTCTTGATTTAAACAAATTCTGTAAAACGTCTACCTGATCGTTGGTTTTCTCTGCTATGTTCCTAAGATTTACATTTTCATCTAATCCACTGTTCCCTCGCATCTCCGTTTCCTCTAAATAATCTGGTCAACTTTTAGCTAGTCGAATCCTCCTTTCTTTATTCCTACACCCTAACGAACTTTTCACTAACTTCGAAAATTATCTACTATAAAAACATAGAAGATATGGCATTAGACTTTACAGTCACTACCGACGGTTCTGATCTCCGTTTCTTGGCCCTTCAGTCAGGAAGTGCAATGGGGGGTTGGGAGCCGACCACCCTGTGCTTTCGCACACCCTTCCTGTTTACCTTCCCCAGATTTCTCCAGGTACCCATTTAGAGCTGGGCTCACTCTGGCTAAGCTTAAAGAGTCACGCCACTGACCCCCGTCCCAAAATAAACAATTGGGTACACTGGTATTCGAACCCACGTCCTCTCAGACAAAGGATCCTGAATCCAGCGCACCAATCCACTCAGCCAGAACTTCCAAAATTCTCTACTATCGTTACCTCTAAATGCTTCTCTAATTTCTTTTACCTCCCTGATATTCAAATGACCTCTTTTTCCCCTTTATAAACCTTATCTACTCTCTCCTCTCCATCTCATATTCCTCATTATACTTCCCAATCTCTCCCTACCCTCTATGCTGCTTTAATAACATAATTAAACTATTCAATATATTTCTCCTAGTTCGACACTCGCTGTGAAAAAACTCTTCTCAGACCTCCCTCCCCCATTTGCAACCCTCTCCCATACTGAATACACTAATTGGCTCCACATGTCTAAAGAACCTTCAACTTCCCAATCTTTTGTCAATCCCGGGCTTCTCTTCAAACTTTCTTGTTCATTTTCTTCCATTATTTTCCTTGAAATGACTTTTCCACCTTAGGAGACACATACAGCGGATTCTTCATATCTAGGGACTCTTTTTCTTTCCTATTTTCTACTCCATTATTCTTATCCTATTTCCCTTTTCTTTTGGTCTCCACCTTTTTTCTCTAAATTTAATTCTATATTGGCTCTGAGTGGCACATGATCAGACCCCACCAGCGCCAGAACTTCAAAATGAACACATGAAGGCCACAGAGACAAATCCACCATAATAGAATCAATCACATTAGGAGACCTCCCACTATAACAAGTAAATTCTCCATTACTCTAATCCATTCCTATTCTCCCATTCAAAATTATCAACTTATCATTGTTACAAAATTCCATAAACGTCCCTCCCCAATTATTATTTTTGCGAAGGTGATCTCTATTCACCCTCTGCGGAAGAACCACATAATACCATCCCAATTTCTTCCCACTGGTACATCCGTGCTGTCATGAACAGAACAGAGCATCTCTTGTGTCGATCCAACACAAGCGTTGAAATCACCTTGAAAGCAAAAACAATCGGCAGGATACAGTTTTGAAAAGACACATTTTTCCCTTTCAAGAATTGTACAAATATCCTCTTCCGAAAATGAACTGGACTCAGGGGGAATAAATACAGCAGAGAATATAATATTTACTTTTCAAGAACAAACTCTAATCCACACAAGATTACATGACGCACTTCTCAGGTTTAAAACTTTATTCTCCGCCAAAAAAAATTCTTTGACAATATAAGAATTTCACCTCCACGTGTTCTTCCATTTCTTGATTTTTTTTTTCCTGTGGACACCAAAAATATTCTTCTATAAATATAGGACTTTTCAACCAAGTCTCAACTACTGATATCAAGTCCCCCTTGCAACTATTTAACCTCAATAAACCATGGATTTCGTTTACCGCAAACCCTTGAATGTTCAAATGCACAATATTCATAACTTTTTTTTCACCATGGCCCGCAAAGTCCTAATTCCAGTTTCCTTTTCCACTATTTTCTCTCCGATTAAACCCCAGATTTCTTGGCGCAAAATCTTGCCTTTCATTACTAAGTAAGTTTATACAGTCAGGGAAAAAGGGTCTAGTGTTCCTTCCACTATATGTCGGGTCATTAGGGCAAATAAATTCCCCAGTCGACCTAATAAGAGGACTGACTGAGAGCAGCCGGCCCTTTTTGTCGGCTGCTCCGGAGTTCTTAAGCCCTGCGGCGGATGGGGTCGACTCATTTCTACAGTCAAAAATGCTATGCGCACTACTAAACAACATCTTCGAATTAGCGCTCTCCAGAGACACTTGGGAAGCACATCTCTCTCTAGCTACATTATTTGTCATTTCACTTTCTAAATTACCTCCTTGCTGTTTCCCATTACTTTATTCCCCCCACATTCTCAGGGCTCTTTAATTCTTCAGTTATGCCTATTTCAAAGCTATAACGATAACATTTATTTCTAGTAATCAATTTCAAACCACGTTGCTTTACGTCTAGTTGACCATTGTTTTTCATTTTATCCATCTCGATTTTTAGTTGGCTTCGAGCCAAAATTTCTCGTTCTTTGTACTGCGGACTAACTGATAATTTGTACTGACGTGGATAAACATTTGATTTCAATACGAAGTCTATGGCAGATACAGTACCAAATTTTATTAAGACAGGGGGAATACCGCGGGTTATTTTAAGCGAAACTTATCTCTAAAATCACTAGAGCGCATTTGTGTATTTGAATAATGGTGTTGAAAGCAGAAATCAAATCATCAAAAAGTGAATGACCTCTTCTAATTGGATCAAAGTTATATAAAATAAAGTTACAGCACTTACTATCAGCTTCAAGCCGCTATAGCTTTGATTTTGTTAGCTCGAGTTCTCTATTTAGGCCAGCTACTTCAGACTGAATTATAGTGCTTTGCTACTTGAATCCATTCACTGATATGCCCATTCGCTGATATGATATTCCCAGATCCGCACTGATCGATAATACCTGTTGAGCATTGGGTCAATTTTTTATATTTAAGCTCATTTTTTTAATCTTTGCTTGTATATTTGACAAGGTCTGGACTTGATTCTCTGTCATTATTCCTTTCCTACTAAAAAATTATTTTAACATAGAAAGATACATAACTTTCTATGGGCATCCCCACCTACTTTCTTCCACCGTAATTCGACGTCATACCCATCTGCTATCTTATCCAATTTTTAGCTAGCAAAGTCCGTATTATACAAGCTGTTAAATATCAGTATCAACTCATTCACTACTATCTGCCAAACATACCTTATTCCACATATGATTGAATCAGATAATGCACAAAGTCAATATAACCAAAAACTGGTTTTTCAACATGTAATTCTCTCAGGATTCAAGATTTGTTCGCTAAATGAATGCCTAGTTTGAACTGATAACTATATTCAGATTAGAAGGTTATTTGAAACTTGATAGAGTTAAATTAGAGTTACAGTTCAAAAACAAGGTTGCTCAATAAGCTAAAGACTTTGCACAGGGCAGCACATATGACATTTTTATGGAGCTTTCGTGCAGGTTATTTGAAACTTATTACAGTTAAATTAAGGTAACAGTTCAGAAACAAGGTTGCTCAATCAGTTCAGAAACTACTGACTTTGAACAGTGCAGCCAATAGGACATTTTTTATGGAGCTTTCACGCAATCAAGCTCAAACTGACATATGGGTCGTCCAAAAAAGTAACTGACTGATTTTATGGTATAATTCAAATCCATTTTACAAAAAAGTTATTAAGGTGAACAATTTAATCAAAATTCAAAAAAAGAACAAAAAAAAAGACACATATTTATAAGAATGAAGTTAAAATACCAATATTAGTACCTTCATGTTAATAAATTGAAAGGGAGTAGCCGATCCGGACTAGTCCCAGTTAAAGATAGAAATGGGGTCACAATTAGTGATAAGGAAAAAGTTAAAGAAAGATGGGTGGAACATTTTGAGAATGTGCTAAACCGAGATACAGTTGCAGGAAAAGATATAGATGAAAATGAAAAAGTTTGTGATACCTTGGATGTGAAGGAAGATTTGTTTAGTGAGGAAGAATTAGCGACAGTACTAGAAGGATTAAAAAATAATAAGGCCCCAGGTGCTGATAGTATGATTAATGAGTTCCTTAAATATGGTGGCTCTGAGGTTAGGAATAAGCTACTGAAGATTATGAACATGATTTTTGAAAAAGGGGAAGTACCCAATGATTTTAGGAAAACCTTAATTAAACCACTGTATAAGAAAGGTGACAAGAGTGAATGTCGGAATTATCGAGGCATTAGTCTGGTCTCTGTAGGTAGCAAATTACTGAGTAATATGATACTTTTTAGACTGAGACATGCTGTAGACAAAGTTTTAAGGGAAGAACAATGCGGTTTTAGAAAAGGTAGAGGATGTGTCGACCAAGTTTTCACTCTTAGGTTAATAATTGAGAAGTCCCTTCGTTGTCAAACACCTTTGGTCCTTAGTTTTATCGATTATGAGCAAGCTTTCGATTCTGTTGATAGAACAGCGTTAACAAAGGTCTTATCGTTATATGGTATACCAGAAAAATACATTAAAGTGATTTGCGCTATGTACGAGAATAATACTGCTGCGGTTAAGGTAGGAAATGAGGTTAGCAACTGGTTTTGTATTAAATCAGGAGTTAAGCAGGGTTGTGTTCTATCCCCCTTTATATGGATCATTTTGATGGACTTCGTCTTAAGGAGCACAGGAAAGGCAATTGGAGACCATGGAATCAAATGGGGAGGAAGAACGCTCCTGGACTTAGATTATGCTGATGATTTAAGCATATTAGATGAAAGTGTGAGCAAAATGAATGAATTTTTAGAGGTTTTACGAGTTCAGGGTGCTAAAATAGGCTTGAAAATTAATGTTAAGAAGACTAAGTCACTAAGGTTAGGAATAAGTGAAGATGAACAGGTGACCTTAGGTAACGAAAAGATTGATCAGGTTGGGAGCTTCAGTTACCTTGGTAGTATTATTAGTAAAGATGGTGGGAGCAGTGAAGATGTTAAAAGTAGAATAGCTAAAGCTCAGGGTGTTTTTTCACAGTTAAAAAAAGTTTGGAAGAATAGAAAGATAAGCCTACAAACCAAGATTAGAATATTGGAAGCTACAGTGATGACAGTGGTCAAATATGGCTCTGAAGCATGGACACTCCGAAAAGCAGATGAAAATTTACTAGATGTTTTCCAGAGAAATTGCCTACGGATTGTTCTGGGTACCCGGCTGACTGACCGTATTTCAAACAGTAGGTTGTACGAAAAGTGTGGTTCAATCCCGCTTTCTGGGGCTATGATGAAAGAAAGGTTGAGATGGCTAGGCCACGTTCTACGGATGAAGGATGACAGATTACCGAAGATTGTCCTTTTTGGCCAACCGTCTGGGGCTACACGGAAAGCAGGTCGTCCTTGTCTGGGTTGGGAGGATGTCATAAATAAGGATTTAAAGGAAATGGGAACTTCCTGGGAGGGTGTAAAGAGGGAGGCTTTAAATAGATTAGGTTGGAGGAGGAGCGTGCGTAGCTGTGTTGGCCTCAGGCGGCTTGGTGCTGCAGTGAGTTATTAGTAGTAGTAGTAGTAGTAGTAGATTGATTGTTTAATCTATTAAATAATATTAATTAATTAAAATCACTACCAAGATTCAAAAATCAAGATAATTACCTTAGGGTTAGCACAAACGGCTCTAACAATTTGATTTTTAAGCATATCCTGGTCTATAAGCGAAGAATAGCCTTTCAATTTCTTCTTATGTAATTGCAGCACTCGAAGACAGCCACTAGAAGAGACAAATTTTTTAAAAGCAAAAATAAAGTTTAAGTTACGCCAGGGAAAAATTAGACGCTCTGGAACATGAAATTCTAAAATTTCGGATGATAAAAGGAAAAAGTATTTTTCTACGCAATATAAAATGTTAGTAAATAGAATGAAACCACTACCACCCACACTTGGTCGTTTTTGGTTTCTTTATTCTCAATATTTATCCAAAAGTGCCATTTCTAAGTAGGTTGCTCACTAAATAGTCTAGATGATAATTAGGACGGTTTCTAGTCTTTTTATATTATCTGCAGTATATCATAAAGCGCTTTCCATGGATAATGCATTCCTAAATAAATAGACTAATTGGGCAAAAACTTCGTGCTTGTGATCCTTTCTGACAGAATTTAAAGCGTAGATAGAATGTCTTTTTGATGGGATATGCATTTGAGCATTCTTACATTTGAATCATAATTTTTATAAGATCATCTTACTGTGTATTGGGTAACACGTCTTCTTGACGCGCAGTAAGGCAGCCAATAACAATAAAGATCCACCAGAACCACTAGTGGCAGAAAGGACGTCCAATTGACGTTTCAGTTGCTGCTTTTTTTGAAGGACAGGTAGCGAGCCTATTGCCCAGCCTTGCGGTAGGCAGAATCACACCTCAGGCCCTATGTTTCCGAGCAAAGCATCAACCTGGTGTGCTAACACACGGTGGAGGCAGAGAAAGTCTGGGGTAAATCCTGAACATAACCTCCTACTTTTCACCGACCACTGCCAAGTGGCAGGAGAAGGTAAAAAAAGAACGATCATTTTCCCATATATTCTCGGTTCAGTTTTAATCGGGGAAGGAATAACTGGGCTCAAGTGTTTGATTCCTATTCTATTAGGTTTGGTGAAAATGAGTTATCTCTTCTTGGTTCTAAATTAGCGAAAAATTCGTGGAGCTTATTTGATAATAACAAGGATTTTTCTTGTTTATTTGAGTCGTTTTATGGAACCATAAAAGAGGCTATTCTTAACATTTGTAAAGTACCACCTTCTAATCGCAGGTCTAAAAGGATTATTCCTCTAAACCCATGGATGACATCCAGACTTCTCAAAAGCTGGAGAAGGAAAAATAATCTCTAGAGGTATTATAAATGCGCTACACTTTCAACGAGTGCTATTCGTCTTTGTCAATTCAAGATTTACCGGAATATATATAATTCCTTGTGTAGGAAAGCCAAATCTCTCTATTATCTAAATAATTTTGCTGCGTGTAATAAGGATATTCGTAAAACTTGGAAGGTAATAAATTCTGTGCTTAAACCTGGTTCTCAATATAGCTCTTTACCTATGAGTCTGGTCATTGGTGATGAGACTGTAGAGGGTGAGCTTAATGTCCAAGAAGCATTTACTTCATTTTTCGCTAGTATTGGTAATAATATCGCTTCCACAGCTACTTTTTCTCGGTCTAAGTCGGACTTTAGATCTTACCTCGGGCCGTCTTGTGTTAAGTCAATGTTTCTAGAGCCAGTAACAGAAATTGAAATTACTAAAATTGTTAATGGCTTGAAAGACTTATCTTCATCTGGGCCAGATTCTATTCCTACTAAGGTAGTTAAATCTATTCTTCCTTCAATAGTTGTGCCTCTTACAAAACTTGTTAATCTTTCATTTAAATATGGGATTTTTCCAGATCCTCTCAAGCGTGCTCGGATTATTGTTCTGTATAAAGGTGGACCAAGAAATGATCCAGCAAATTATCGACCAATTTCAATTTTATCAGTATTTAGTAAAATCTTCGAAAAGGCTATGCTTTCTCGTCTGCTTAAATTTCTAAAATCTAAAGAGTTTCTTCATGATTTTCAATTTGGTTTCCGAATGAAGCACTCCACTGAGCATGCCTGTATGACCCTTTTGAATTTTATACATTCTGAATTGGATTCGGGATTAATTCCGGCAGCTATATTCCTGGATATTCGCAAGGCATTCGATTCCTTAACCCATGAAATTCTTTTATCGAAGATGTCTCATTTTGGCATTAGAGGTAATGTATTTTCTTGGTTTCAATCTTATTTGAATGATAGGTTAATTTCTGTCAATCCACAATTTAATTTCTGTCAATCACAAGTGAATTTTGGCGTCCCTCAGGGATCAGTTTTAGGGCCAGTGCTATTTTTGATTTATATAAATGATCTTTTTTACGCAGTAAAAAAGCAGAAACCTATTCATTGCTGTAGACTCTGTCATCCTAAACCTTCCCTTGCCCATAGTGCCAGCTATAGTTCTTGTTTGTCCTTGTTTGTTTTGCTGATGATAGCACACTCGGCACTTCGGGGAACTGTGAATCCGAGCTTCGATTAAACTTGGAATACTTGTTTGAGAGAGTAATTTCATGGCTTGATGCTAATTTTCTTACCCTAAATTATTCAAAATCCAATTTTTTGATATTTTCGCATGTTTCTCAGATTTATCCCAAGTTATCAGAAATTCATCAGCCAAATGGGATAATTCACAGATCTAAAGATCGGTATGTTCGTTTTTTGGGCATTCTTGTTGATGAAAACTTGTCTTTCAAGCGTCACATTGATTTGATTAAAATGAAGATATGCAGGAGTCTCGGTATTTTAAGGAAACTCAAACATATTTTCCCTGGATCAATTTTGGAAATCCTTTTTCACTCCTTGATCCGATCTTACGTTTCCCACTGTCCAATAGTATGGATGTCAACCTTTCCTTCACTGTTAAAACCACTTTCTAAGGTTTATAATAAAGCTAGAAACCTCATTAAGGAAACTAACCGTTCAAGAGTTATCCCATTACTTGATCTCGAGTCACTGTATATTCTTTCGTGTGCATGTTTTACTTTTTCTCAGCTTCATGGTGACCTCCCCCGTCCCCTAAGTGTTCAGCCATCTTTCACCTCTGATCAGAATAATTATAATCTTCGCAATACCGAAAATCATATTCAAGTTCCTTCTACTCCTTGTGTAAGGTCAGACTTTAGTCCTTTAATTGCGAGTTATATTGTATGGAATAAGTTGCCCGAATCAGCTCGAAGGTGTCACTCATTCGGTTTGTTCAAAAAAAATTATTAAAAATTCATTGGCTTCTTAGAAATTATTTTATCTCTTTTTATATGTGTATATGCGTGTATGTATGCATATATATTTCCTGATTATTTCATTGGAGTCTATTTTATCTACAGATCTACTTAATTAATTTAGTCTGTTCAATCTATTAGTCTATTTAGTTTTGTTTTCTATAGTTTTTCATTTTATTTATACTTTCCTCTCTTCTCCTTTTTGCTCTTCTCTCTGTGAGTAAGTGATTATTTTTTTCTTCTCTGAGTAAGTGGCTCGTTCATTTTCCCCTTTTTTACAGGCCAAAGAGCCTTTGGGGAAATAGTAAAATGTAATATTGTATGTGTGTTTCGTGATGAATAAATCTTATCTTATCTTATAAGTTTACGTAATTTTTCAAGTAAAAGTTACGTAATTTTCGCTAGTCTTGAATAACAAGAGCTAGGGGCACATATGGCACTTGTGACGAGGTCGGCAGAGCCAAGAGCTCATATGGAAGGATTTCTAGCGAAATTCTAAGAATCAATAGATTTGATTTAAAAGGAAAATCGGAGGCTTAATGTCGGTCGGGATTTAATAAGAGCTCTGAGTCACGAGGTCCTTCTAAATATCAAATTTCATTAAGATCCGATCACCCACTCGGAAGTTAAAAATACCTCAATTTTTATAATTTTTCCTCTCCCTTTAGCCCCCCCCCCCTAGATGGTCGAATCGGGGAAAACGACTTTATCAAGTCAATTTGTGCAGCTCCCTGACGCGCCTACCAAGTTTCGTCGTCCTAGCACGTCCAGAAGCACCAAACTCGCCAAAGCACTGAACCCCACCACCTAACTCCACCAAAGAGAGCGGATCCAGTCCGGTTACGTCAATCACGTATATACGACATTTATAAGCGTTTTCCAAGATTTCCGGTTTCCCCCTCCAACTCCCCCCCCCCAATGTAACCAGATCTGGTCGGAATTTGAAATATGAGCTCTGAGACATGAGTTCCATCTAAATATCATATTTTATTAAGATTCGGTCACCGTTCTTAAGTTAAAAATACCTCAATTTTCTGATTTTTCCAAATTAACAATCCCCAGCTCCCTCAAAGAGAACGGATACGTACCAATTAAATCAATCTCGTATCTATAACTTGTGCTTATTCTTCCCATAAAGTTTCATCCCGATCTCTCCACTCCAAGGGTTTTCCAAGATTTCTGTTTTTCCCCTCGAACCCCCTATGTCCCCGGATCCGATTCGAATTGACAATGGAGCATCTGCGACATAAGATTCTTCTATATCTCAAGTTTCATAAAGATCCGATAACCCATTCGTAAGATACCTCGATTTTTACTTTTCCAAGAATTCCGGCTTCCCCCTCCCACTCCCTTCAATGTCGATTTAAACTGCGAGTTCTAAGCACAAGATCCTTTCGATATCAAATTTCATTAAGATCTGATAGCCGGTTCTTAAGTTATAAATACCTAATTTCTTCTAATTTTTCCGAATTACTCCCTCCCCCAACTCCACCAAAGAGAGCGAATCTGGTCCGATTATGTCAGTCACCTATCTTGGACTTGTGCTTATTCTTTCCACCAAGTTTCATCCTGATCTCTCCGCTTTAAGCGTTTTCCAAGATTTCCAGTCCCCCCCCCAAATAACACTGGATCCGGTCGGGATTTAAAACAAGAGATCTGAGTTTCGAGGTCCTTCTAAATATGAAATTTCATTAAGATACAATCACTCTTTTGTAAGTCAAAAATACCTCATTTTTTTATTTTTTAGAATCTACACTCCCTCCCAACTCCCCCAAAGAGAGCAGATCCGTTCCGGTTATGTCAATCCCGTATCTGGGACTTGTGCTTATTTCCACCACCAAGTTTCATCCCGATCACTCCACTCTAAGCGTTTTCCAAGATTTTTGGTTCCACGCTCCCCCAGCTTCCCCTTCACCGGATCTGGTCGGGATTTAAAATAAGAGCTCTAAGACACGATATCCTTCCAAATATCAAATTTCATTAAGATCCGATGACTCCTTCATAAGTTAAAAATACCTCATTTTTCTAATTTTTAAGAATTAACACTCCTTCCCCAACTCCCCCAAAGAGAGCAGATCCGTCCCGGTTATTTCAATCCCGTATCTAAGACTTATGATTAGTTTCACCACCAGGTTTCATCCCGATCCCTCCACCCTAAGCTTTTTCCAAGATTTTATGCCCCCCGAACTCCCTCCAATGTCACCGGATCCGGTCGGAATTTAAAGTAAAAGCTCTGAGGCACGATCCCGGATCCATTCGGGATTCAAAATACGAGCTCTCAGACAAGATATTCTTCCAAACCTCAAATCTCATTAAGATCCGATCACTCCTTCGCAAATTACAAATACCTCATTTTTTCTAATTTTCATAATTAACCCCCCCCCCCAACTCCCCCAAACAGAGCAGATCTGTTCCGGTTATGTCAATCACGTATCTAGGACTTCCGCTTATTTTTCCCACCAAGTTTCATCCCGATCCCCGATTCTAAGCGTTTTCCAAGATATTAGCCCCCCTTCAACTCCCCCCAATGTCGCCGGATCTGGTTGGGATTTAAAATAAGAGCTCTGAGACACGATATCCTTCCAAACATCAAATTTCATTAAGATCCCATAACCCGTTCGTAAGTTAAAAATACTTCATTTTTTCTATTTTGTCCGAATTAACCGACCCCCCCCCCCCCAGATGGTCAAATCGCGAAAACAAAAAGCGAAAACGCGAGAACTATTTTCAATTTAATCTGGTCCGGTCCCTGATACGCCTGCTAAATTTCATTGTCCTAGCTTACCTGGAAGTGCCTAAAGTAGCAAAACCAGGACAGACAGACCGACAGAATTTGCGATCGCTATATGTCACTTGGTTAATACCAAGTGCCATAAAAATGAAACGACTTGAAATGTCAGGATCTGGATCGTAGTTGGATTCGGAAATGTCAGATAAAGAATTCTTAAAGGGTATTATAAAAAAGGGGGAAAATATATAAATGAACGATAAAGAGGCTAATGCTGGCGCATTAGAAACAGGAGCAGTAGATAAAACAAACAGTAAAAAAATTCATGGCTGCTTTTCATTTTGATGCACAGTCGATTATCCTTTGGAAACAAATTCCACATTTAAGTGGTGTTTGGTATTGTACTGGATCATGGGAATTTTTTTCAGGGCGCATTTTCCAATGGTCTTTGTCAAACTAGTATTTTGAAAAATCGCTCAGAATTTATAAAGAAAAGTCTTGTTTGTCATTTTGTATTAGTCATTACAATTAAAAAATAATCTTGCGAATAAACAAAATCTATAAGTCAATCAAACGCTTTCACACCCAAATCTAAAAAAAGTTAAGAAGTCGACTAGATCATGTTAACTTCTGAAAAAAAAACAATAGTCTGATTCAAAATTCGATTTCTTAATAATTAATTATTTATTATCAATATTAACGATATTATTTTATATTTTATCTCTTTAAAGAAGCAGTAATTGCATATTTGTTAATGGATTTACACATTCTTTCTTGAAAACGGCTCCATATTTTTTTTTTTGCCAAAATTGGCATTCTTGGATTTTCTAGCCTGAAAAACGATGTAGATAGGTCAGAAGTTTGACAAATTCATTAAGAGCCTAAATTTTGGGAAATTAATTTTTCTTGTGGTTCATCTTTTACTATTAGAGCTAAGAAAACGCCATGAGGTTTCTTCCTGTGTTTATATATCTAAAAGCAAGGTCTTAAGAGTAAATTTGCGTTCAAAATTAAGTGTAAAAGAGGAAAAATGAAAATTTTCATTCATGTAAAAGTTTACTGTAAATGGCTTATAGAGCAGAAACCGGAAACAGCAAAAGTATTCCTATTTTTTTTAACAAGAGATTACAACTATTCAAAAATCCAAATAAAACAAAAGTTTGAAGCTTAGTAGACAATCGGTCTTTTCAGAATTCAAATTTGTTTCAACTATTTTATCTCTTTAAACGGGTCAGATATGTTTTTGAAAAATATACCTATGAAAAACATAAGTATGAAAAATAAACCAAGGGGAAGGCCCCCAAAAAACACAACATTGTTATAAATGATAGTTCCTTGGATAAAAAGAAGTTTTTGTACAACCACCTGAACAATCAACAATCTGGACCATCATGTGAGACTAGACCAATACGGGTAGCAAAAGCAAAGGGCGTTGACATATTGTTTGAAATACTGAAAATAAAAAATGAAGAAGAAAGAAAAATGCGACTAAAAGACTTGCAAAAACGAGGATCAAAACGAATTAAAAACGAAACTGAAGAAGAAAGAATTATGCAGCTATAAGAAATGCAACAATGAGAATCAGAACGTGTCCAAACGAAAGTGAAGAACAAAGACGCTTGCGGTTTTAAGACATGTGACACCGAGAATCAGGACACGCCAACAACAGAAGTGAAGAACAAAGACCCTTGCGGTTAGAAGACATGCGACACCGAGAATCAGAAACAGTAAAAAATGAGAGTTAAGAAGGAAAAAAAATTAGGTTAGAAGAGCAGCGACGTCACAATCATCGACGGCAACAAGGTATGGCACAAAATCCAGCACAAACTACAAAGATGTCGTAAACTATGTAAATGTTATATATAAGCTATTGACACCCTTCAATAATGCTTGTACTCACTGTAGAGCTCTCCATTTTCCTGATGAAAGAGTAGCAAACAATCATTTTGAGATTCTTGTTTGCAAGGTCGAGTTGCATTGCCACCACCACTATTTCCGAATGAATTGGTTTGCCTTTATTAGGACGTTACTTACTCACTAAACAGCGACAGCGAGAACTAAAAGTGACAGTAAGAATGAGAACGTGTCAATTTTTTTTGACATGCAAACACGAAATACATATATCACGAGTTTGAGAAAATTCATTTGGAGCTTTAATTATGGAAAAAAAATTTCATGTGCGACGTCATATTTTTGAGAACATTTTGAAAGAGTAGATTATATTATTTCCCTTTTAGGAGTGATCATATCGTTTTTATGTCCATGACGCATGCAACATTACAGAAAGAACATAGCTAAGTATAAAATACCAAGAGTAACGAATCTATTTACAGAAGACGTTTTACTCACTTTCATAATGCCTAGAGGACAAATAAATAACCTATAATATCAAATGTGACAAGACCAATCCGAACAACTAAGGTAAAGGATATTGAAAAAACGTCTGAAGTAATGATAAAACATTATAAAAAAAACAATGAAATACACAGTTAATACTTGCATCAACGACAATTACAAAGAGTCAAAAACAAAAGTGACGAAAAAAGAAATATACGGTTAGAAGATAAGCAACAGGAAAAATTAAAACGAGTCAAAATTAAAGTGAAGAGCAAAGAAATATGCGGTTACAGGACGTGCAACAAAGAGAAGAAGAGCAAATTAAAATGAAAATGAAGAGCAAAGAAATATGCTGTTGGGTATTATTTGGTGGCAAAAACGAACGGTAATTAACTTCACCATTGGTTAGTATTTTAGAAGCACAACGAAACCTCTAGTGACTGTTGGTACAGTGATCATATATGGTTCTAAAAAGTGGGCACTTCGGAAGAAAGAGGATTTGTTAGATCTTTTCCAGAGAAATTTTCAACGGATAGTTTTGGGTAGCCATTTGACAGAATATGTTTCAAGCAGTACGAAAAATGTGGTTCTATCCCTCTTTCTATGGCTATAATGAAGGAAAGGTTTAAAAATGAAGGATATGTTTTGAAGTTGATGGATTACGGATTGTCAAAGATCGTCCTTTTTGGCTACCCATCTAGAGCCAAACAAAAAGCAGATCATCCCCGGAGGGGGTAGAAAGAGGACATAAGAAAGGCTTCAAAGGAAATTGAAACGTCTTGGAAGGAAATAAAGAGAGAATAGTTTGAGATGGAAGAACAGATGGCTTTATGTGGCAGTGAGTTGTTAGTTGCAGCAGTAGTAGTAGAATAAACAAAATTAAGGTTATATGAATAAATGATACTTTGCAAACTAAACTAGCTTAGACTAGCGCAGGTACGCTACATAAAAAAAAAAAAAAATCAATATTACAAGAATAAAAACATAACACAAACTAGGTCAAGCATCAACTACTGAGTCTAAGCGTTATTGTTAAAATGTCTGGTAAAATAAAACAAATTGCTGAACATATTTCTCAATAGTGGAAACTGGGTGTACCATTACATGCGGACAATTCTGTTTCAATTAGCGTTTTTAATGTTTTTACACCTAGATTTATTTCCGTCCTTAGAAAGAATGGATTTTGAACATTAACTTCAAAAGAAAAGGATATACCAACCCGTGTTTTCTTTTCGATCCTCCAAGAATGAAAACATCATCACTGTCATCAAACTGAAAACTGTCGACAAGATAGCATGCTTCTGGGGATGTTCTCTGAAATAAAAAGACTTTTTATAAGGAAAATGCTTTTTAAAGTTCCAGGAGCATCAAAATGAAAAGTATTTTCGGCCCTCATGGCACGTATTAGGTCTATCCATAACTGAGAATCATGGTTTTCAAACATTTTTCTTTTGGTTGTTTCAAAATTATGATGCTTCAGGGCAGTATCACATTATTATCAGTGTTGCCACGTAGAGCCGACAAAATATGAATGCATAATAATTTGTGAAATTTGACGACGCCTTTCTTCTGTAAGAATTCAACTCCTGAAGACAACTACACTTTAAAAACAAATCTAAACCTTCTTGAGCTATTTGATGCCGTACGATTTAGCCTATTTTTTGCAGATTTTCCGCCCAGATTTATTTGTTTAAAACTGAAGGCATGAAACGCCCTCTTGATTTAGCCTTTTTTTGCTGATTTTTGACCTACGTTTATTTATTTTAAATTAGGATAAATTTACTACAGAAAGCCACACAACTGGATATGGAGGTCCTTTGTCATTGAAATTTTAGTTTCCGATTTTCCATAATTTTTTTTTACATATGTAGGGTCACGAAAATTTCAACTTGACCAACCAAATAAATCATATTTAATCTTAGATATCCTTTACACCTTAATAATCTTTAAATTTTACGATAAAAGAAGCGTCTTTAACAAAATTTTGGTACATATTTGTTATTTTAAATTATATCATGGTTGTAGCAGTAGCTGCAACCTAATAAGGACCTAACCACAGCCCATAGTAACCAAAAATTAAAAACCACCTTTAGAAACAAACCGCCTAGTGAGAAAAAATTGCCGTTTGACAGTAATCCAGAAATAGATATAATTACTGTTTGGTTCATCTTAAAGATAAAAGTTTTTTTTACAAAAAGAAATGTATGGTAAATTAAAAATAGCCTGAAACTCCGCAAAAATAGCCCCAGATCGAAATACAAAATGCACCATTGTGTAGTATGGCTGAAAACCTTCAATTGGGAAATTGGATTCCCCTACCTGGAAAAGCACTGTAGGAGGTAGGAGGGAAGGAGGTAGGAGGAGGTAGCACTGATGTGTCTCATTTTTTTTCTCTTTATACAAGGCTAGCAAGTTTGCCAGAACATCATAGAGATGTTTCATGACTCATTTAAAAAAAAAATCCCCATATCTACAAGCTTTTTATAAATTCCATCATTGGCGAGTACCAAATGGCACTAAAATGGCCCTTTTAGTGCCATGCCTCATGTCGAAAAGTAGGGGCTATGGGGTTACCAGAACTTCTAAGAGAGATGTTCAATGGCTCACTTGAAAGCTATTGCTCATATATACGTGTTTTTTTTTTTTTTTTTTTATCAATTCTACCATCCGTAAGTGCCATATATATCACAAAATACAAAATACAAAAATATATCACAAAAGTGGCACTTTTGGTGCTACTTCTTAAATGGAAAAGCTTGGAAATATAAAACGGTACCATTGTAATCATTATGGTCCAAAATACTTTACAGGAGGTCTACAAGAAACCCTGCTGCATACTCCCTCTCCCTGCCCCCTTATTAATTTTAGCAAATCCTCTACTCACTAGCAGGCTACTGCAACATTAGCAGGATTAGCAGTTAACCAGAACATCAAAGAGAGACGTTCAATGGCTCATTCGAACTAATTTCAACAACTATACCTAACAATAACTACAACAACTAGGAATAGTTGTTGGTATACCTCTATACCAACAACTATACCTGATTTCAGCAACTATACCTATGGGGACAAAATGGGTCCCCACAACCCCTGGGAAAAGATATGACTAGAAGAAGAAAGAAGTCATTTCGTTATGACTAAAAAAAGGAAACTAAACGTCTCAGATACAAGATACAATCCCAACATCTATCATTCTCATCACTGTAACCAGTATTTTCACAACATTAACAATACGCTAACGACATTTATTTAAGAGCAAACTTACAACTGATTTTCCTATGAGCTGGAAATGATGTATGCGTTCTTTTAGATCTATATCGATATAGGCCCAAAAAATTTAGTTCTATATCGTTTCTGTCACGTCTAAATGTCACGTTTGAACTTTTTTGGTCTGAAAAACTTTTCCGGTTTCTATCATGTTATTTTATTAAATAATTTATTTGTTATTTTAGGTATAAGCCTATTCTCTAGCTTCAAAAAATTGTGCCCTAACTCTTGATTATGATTGGTCAGTCGAATCTTGTTTGTAAAACTGAACAATGTTGAGCTCGAGAAACTAAGAACAGCGCACATAATTGGGGTAAATTTTAATTCAAGAGCCGCTTAAGGTATTAAGTTGAAACTTTCAAGACATGCTGAGAGGGATGTTGAATTGAACAAAAGGCAATATATCAAAAAGCGATGTTAAGGTGAAATATTTAGAGAATGGTTAAGAGATATTAAACAAAATCAAAATACACTATGTGCATGCAGGTTGTCACAACGGATGCCAGCAATATCTCAAAAACCTAGAGCATTAATTTGAAATTATCAGGGTATGTTGAACTAACACATGAGGAATTTTGATTTTAGTGACTAACGCGACTATAATATGGCCCGAGCATCAATGTTACTAAAATCCACTCCAGTCCAAGGACTGTGGGGGACTAATAACCAAGAAAATGTAAAAATATACAAATGTAAATATGATTATGGTTACAAAAAAATATTTGGTTCCTTTTGAGGAGGCAACTTTAATATCTATTATAAATGACCAAACTCAATCTTTTGAAGAGGCGATTAAGATCAAGAATATATAAACATAAATTTGGCTATAAATAGAGACGCAGAAGATATTTCCTTAAGCTCAATTTATAACAACTGAAAATCAAAAGACCTGATCAAGATTTTCGTCTAGTTTAATTTAAGACAACGTGTCCACATATCTAATGAAAATCGAAGTTGCAGAAAGGCGAAGTCTATTGCGAGGCAAGAAGGCTTGTCCAATCCAACTGGTGAATTCTCTTTCATTTATTTTTGGCTATTTTTTTTTCTATTCAGTATCTTTCCTCCTCTTTTTAGGTTCACTTCAAAAAGTTGAATTTTTTTTTATGAGCACTGATAACGACTAGGAGGAGGTCCTTGTAGAAATATTTGCTTGTTTTTCGCCTTCATATTTTGCCGCTAGCTGACACGATTCTCGTTTTCTCACCTATTTGATTTATTTTTCATTTATTATATCCTGTCCTTTCTTGGTTTCATACATCAATGGCTCTGGAGTGTCTTCATCTTTGAGGTATACAGAAAAAAAAGTGAACAAGAGAATGGTTCAGAAGAACAGTTGAACAAGCTCTGTTGAGAATGAAAAAAAATGATAATAGGCAGATTTGATAAGCTTCAAGGCAAAAGAAAATTACATGGAAAAGGAAGCAAGGAGAAAGGATTCAAGAAAGTAAGGATATAAAAATATGAATAGCAATAGGGATAGAGAGAGTTAGAGGTTAGAGATATGATGATGTTACCATAAGCGCTTTTGACAATGTTTCCCTTTCAAATTTGCATGAAGGCATACTCTCTTCAATGTCCCATAGCTGATATTCTTCAGACTGACAGACTACACCCAAATGGTTATAGATGGCATTGCTTCTTTTCAGCCATTTCAAAGTGTCCTGCAAAACAATGAAATAAAAATAATTTAAAAGCAACTATTAAATTCACTTCAAGTTACTACCTAGCAAATTGTCAATAGCTGTCACCCATTGATAGGGAAGCAGGATATTAACTGGCGTTCAGCCTTTATCTTTATATTAGGTAAACTTCGAAAAAAAATATACAGACCTACTATAGGAGTGAAAACAGTTACTTTTAAATCTTAAAAAAAAAGTTGAAACCGATGCGAGTTGTAATTATCACATTTTTTATCACACAAGCCAATAATTATCACATAGCCAAGTTTATAGACTAATAACCCTTATTTTTATCAATCACCTTTAACGCTGGATCTTTCCACCTCCAGTTTTATTTGAAACTTGAAAGCCGTACTGATATTTTGGGCTAGTTTCTTTAAGGTAGCCTAGCAAAAAATGAATTTAGTTGAAGAAACTAAGAAAAAAGGTACAAACCAAATAAAATTTAGCTAATTTTAAATAGTTTGTTAAATTTCTCCTTTTCAGAAATTGACGAGCTTCGTAAATGATTTTCGCCATATCTGTGAGCAGGCCTCAATTAGAGGGAGGGCATTAGCCCCCTTTCCTAGATTTTGCATATAAAATACTCCAGCTAGGCAGCCTCACTAAGACAGAAGGGCGGCAACAGCCATGTCAACCTAACCTTGGCGGACACCTAACACGAAGAAAGGGTACCCTCAGACTGGGAACCCGTCGGTTTAATATATTCCTGCGGATCAAAGCAAAGCAAAAAAAAAAACTGATAAAAAAAAAAAAAAAAAAACACTTCTGGTTTCTACATTCCCAGCAAGCGATAAATGGGATATTTCAGCGACTCCAACAAATTCAACAAGTCGACCACTTCAAACGTCGACACTTCAACGTAAAACGTCAAAAATACCACACTGTGGGGGCTAAAATGCCTGTCCAAGCCAAGACCTGATAAAAAAAAAAAAAATAGAATGGGGAACAAATACAAACTTGGCTTAACGCCGTTAATTCTGAAATCAAGCCAATCAGTAATTTACAAGGACAAGGTCACAGAGAGGACCCTTCATGGCTTGAAATCGCCACCCCATTAACCCAAGACCCCAACCTGCGGAACACAAAAAGCTGCTCTATCACAGGGGTGAATGGTATGTAATAAGAAGTTTTTAAACAGCTACAAAACTGGTTTATTGGCTATGTCCTCCTGAAACCCACGCTCTTTACACTAAAGCTCTATACTTTAAGAATGTCTTTGAGCTCGTTCTGATAGAATTGAGACAAAAAGTCAAACAGATGACAAAAAGTCCACATAGCCTCCACTATGAGCGTGAATTATGTATATTAGACACTACTCGCAAATTGGCTTAGTAGAAAAGCTTTTAAGCATCGTTTGCTATGCTTAGATTGCCAGAATATCCCAAGTGTATGATTTGGAAATGACAAGGATACCTAAGTAAAACAAAAGACACTATGTACATCCAAAACAAAGAAACAAATCTGAAAACGAAAAGCGGGCCAGTATGAAGGAAAAGAAAAGAAGAACAATCAAACGAACATTTCACCCGTATACAACGAGGCGTCTTTAGCATAGAGAGACAAAAAAACAAGAAAAAAGAAAAAATAGAACCTAAAACTGAAATAATATGGATAAAACACATATAAAACCAAAAGAGCCTAACTATAAAATCAATACTGACACATAAAATTAGCCAGCTACTTCTATGAATGCACAAAAGCGACTGGCAAAAACAAAACAATAAATTTAAAATTTAAAATGGACTTGATCATTCTCCTGAGAAATAATCTTTGCGTTAGCATGTAATGCTGCTAATCTTGAAAAGAAGTTATGACTAAGAATACAAGAAAAAAAGAAAAGAAAGGAGTCCAAAGGACATTAGAATAAAAGTATTTTGCCAAATCATTCCGATTTTAGTTCTATTCATACTGAAAACCTGGATAATCTAAGAGTTTTTCTTCGTATTTTCATCAGCATCACCATGCTAACGTAAGAAAATAAATCAGCCAAAAAATGCAAATGGATAAATTTGAGGACACTTTTCGTCTATAACAATTTATTATTTCCCAAAGACAACTAGACAGGTGCTCCCAAAGACAGCTGTTTGGAATGTATACTTCTAGCTAATTTTTTGCTGATTTTTTCACCCAGCTTTTTTTGTATTTGGCATCACTGCAACCAAAAACTGCACAATTGATAACTTTCTTGCAGTAACTTGTTTTCAATAACTCGGTGTCTTGTTTGTACGCACGTATGTATTTTTTTTTTCACTTCAATTTTTGACCAGTCATTGAACTCTTCTGAATATTCAATTACTTCTAAATTTTATTTGTAGCCTATATATCTTACCGTGAATGTCCAGAATTGGTGAATGTCGACATTCACCTTTGAATGTCCGAAATACCCCTTTTTCTCCTTGGAATTAGTCAGCGTTGCCCGACAACATTTTCAGTTTTCTACAAGGTTTGATGGTGACATATTAGATTAAGTTTTTAACCCATTTCTGAGATTTATGACCTAATTTAAAATACCCAAACTAACCTAACTTTACTGTTTATCATCAAAGCTTGCATAAAACTGAAAAGGCTGATACGCACCATAGTCTGCTTAAGACTGAAAAAACTGACTTACTATGCTAATTGAATCAAAGCAGAGAAAATGGAATTTCGGACATTAACCAGATTTCGGACATTCACAGTAACATATTCAGTTTCGATGACAGCACAATAATACATTAAAAATATCCCGTCTTGGATGCTCAATTGGTTATTTGTCACTGAAATTTGTGAGCAATTGTGGACTACTTCCGAACGTTCAATTGCTTCAAAATGCTATTAGTATATACACTTTCGACGACAGCGCAGCAATAAAGGAAAATCTCCCCTCTAATAGACTCCCTCCTCATCCCATTTTTGACAAGACTACATCTTAATAAACAAGATGACAGAACAAAGAAATCACATCACTCAATATTTTGCCACTTAGATTTATGAGAGATTGTTAACCATTTCCAAATTGTATCATTACTGACACTTTCCATGACAGCGCAATAATATATCACAAATCCCTTTCCTTATATACCCTCCCTAAATTTTCGACAATAACTACATCTTAATGCACAAGATGATAGAACAAACAAAGACGTCATTTCATATTCTGTCACAAAATTTTCTGGACACTTGTTGACCTTCCAAATGTTCAATTACTTTCAAATGTTATCAGTATTACACACTTTCGATGACAGCAAAATAATACATCACAAATCTCCAGTCTTATATTCTCAATTTTTGACAAAAACTACATCTTCCTGAACAAGGTGACAGAATACGCAAATGATATCAGTTCAATGCGAGTTTAGTTACTCCGAAATACTATCAGTGTATACACTTTCAATGACAGCGCAATATTACAACAAATGACGTCATATATGGTAGGTTATGGCCACTTCATGGATAACAAAGAAAAAGCTAATCATAAGCAGCACAACTGAGCTGCCTATACTTGACCAGGAAACTTCGCATAGAAGAAGTTGTAGGAGAAACTTCGAAAGGGGTTCATTCGATTGGAAATTGAGAGTTCTATTGTCCTAACTCATTGTCAAAAGGGATTAGAGGGGAGCCTGCCCCCCTGCCCTCATCGTTTTCCGAAAACATCAAATCAAAATTTGGAGATAGCCATTTTGTTCAGTATATTTGAAAGGTCCCGTAATTGTGGTCTTGAAGATTAAAACCTCCCCCATCAGTGCTCTCAGGGCAATGATTGCAAGTTATGCCCCGGGGTCATACAAGAATTTTACGGAAAAGGTGATCGGATAAACGTTGGAGGTCCCTCATCGGATTTGAAATTGAAAGTTCTAGTGCCCTTTTCAAAAGTTGATTGTGATTGTACGGCAATCAGCCCCCATCTCGCCCATTCTATCCCCGAGCATATCCAGTCAAACGTTTGAGATAGCCATTTTGTTAAGCATATTTGATTGGTCCAGTAATTATGTAAATAAGAATGCCCCCCCCCCCAAGACCCTCAGGGCAATAACTATAAGTTATATTAGTTGCCCATATTAAGATTTAATGTTTTTAGTGTATGAGTGATCGTAAAAACCTTGGATAGAACTCATTTGATTGTAAATTGGAATTTATAGTGTTTTTTTTAGATTCAAAAGTGAATTGAGTGCAACAACAGCCTTTCCCAAGACCGTCAGTTTCTAAAAAAAAACATCCAATTGAATTTTGAGACGTCTGCTTTCATTAGCATAATTAAAAGATCCTGTAATTATGCCTTTGGGGACATCAACCCCTCACCGCCCACAGAACAAGGGCTGTAATAACTTACAGCCCTTGTAATAACTTCCGGCAATTCATTTGCTGTTTACATATCTATCTATCTATCTATATATATATATATATATATATATATATATATATATATATATATATATATATATATATGTATATAAATAAGTTGTAAGTTTGTGTGTTTGTCCATGTTTTGTGTTTGTCCGCATATTTGTGTTTGTTTGTCCGCATATGACGTCATTACAAGTATATAATGCTTTGCATGTGACGTCAAGGGCTTTTTATATGACGTCAAAGGCTTTGTATATGACGTCATTATAAGTATATAAGAAGGCGATTCAAAGAAAAATTTTAGTATAAATCTTACAATGACAGAAGAAACAGCCGAGGAAGCTGCTCAAAGAGTTAATTCGAAGAGAAATTTTAGTATTAATCCTACAATGGCAGAAGAAACAGCCGATGAAGCTGCTCAAAGAGTTAATACCAAAATATAAAAATTTAACAGGTAATTTACCTGATAATAATGTGTCATTGAGGGAGAAGAATTGAGCATGTTCGCATTGATGTGATCAGATTGGTTGCATATGAAATTTTATGCATGATCAATTATCAATTAAGACAGTTTAACAACAAAGCCAATGAAATATTACGAAGTCAAAAAGTTATTGTTATTTGCGACCTAACCCACTGCCACCTGCAAAAGGACAGCAATTCTTTCTTTAACCTGCTCAATTTGTGCTAGCGACACATTTGAGGCGATTGTTTATTCAATGGAGTTGATTGAAAACGAGCGGCAACAGGATGACACGACATTTGCTGGTTTTTCAACGGTTTGCACATTGGAGAAACGCATTGGGGCCTCATCAGATTTCAAAATTGAGAGTTCTAGAGCCTTTTTAATAGTCGAATGTTACTGTAGGGCAATCAATCCCCCCCACTTGCCAAATCCTTTCCCCGAACACATCCAGTCAATTCTCCCATTTGTGGCGATTGTTTTTTTGACGGAGTTGATCGAAAACAAGGGGCAAGAGGGTGACACGATATTTGCTAGTTTTTACACGACTGCGCATTGGAGAAATGCATTTAAGGGAATTTTGAAAAAAAGCCCGAAACCCATGAAAAATAGCGTCAGATACAAAAATTGGAAAAAACTGGAATCAGAATGGCTCAAAACCCTATTCAGGGAACTTACAGTTTCCTGGCTTGAAAAGAAAAGGCTTTTTCCTCCATTGTTAATGGGGCATTGGAACATCACAAAGGGCTGTTTAGCGGCTAACTTTAAAGGAAATTCATCCTATGAGAAACTAAACAGAAGCCCACAATAATTATATTCTGAAGATGTTTGTTTCTAATGACTCTGTTGCTTAAAATATTTTAGAATGAAAAAGTTGTTCCAAGGTCAAATATTAATACTAAACAAGGTCTATTTAACAGTAAATAACGGGAATAATTTGGGCAAATTTGCGTAGAAGACAAACATATGATGGTGAGTCACAGAGTGTTCACATAGAGCTTGGAAAGAATAAAATTCATCTAACAGAACCAGCATCTGTTCTATTTCCTTTAGAAAGAAACTAAGGAACTGTTGAGAGAAGACAACTCCATCTAATTCACTGTTAGGCATGTTCACGTCATAAAATATAAAGATGTGTAGCAGATTAAGCGACTGTCTATCTGCGTAAAGGACTTTTACAAAAGGAAAAGTATCTGTCCCATAGAGCAAATTGGAATCTTTCGAAGGATTGCGAATTGAAGAACTGGACTGTGAAAAGCTTACAGGAAAGATACCTTGCAACGAGGATGCAACAAAACCGAGTTGAATGTTATACCAAAAAATGAAGCGAGTTACCCAGACAGAAAGTTCTCGTTGAACAGCGATAACCTTGTATTATATTAACGAGCAAAGTGAGTTAACGACTTGTCTTTGCCCCTACCCCCAGGAAATTTACTGGAGGTCTACGCATTCATTTATAACATTAGACGAACTTTGTGTTATCAGTAGATATCGTATTAAAATGAAAAATACCAAAATAATCTTATTTTAACTCGATATATCTGTTCCAAACCAATCGAATAAATAAAACAGCACAATTAAACAACTATTTTTTATTTTTTTTTTACGAGCAATTGTCATTTTCATGTGAAAGCTTAATCTTAATTATGATAAACCCTTCATGTTAAATCTTAGATTTTATTATGTGGTTCAGAAATATTCGTAGAAAAGTAAAAAATAAATTATTTTCTCTCACAAAGGTTGAAAAGTTAGTTCGGGAGATTACCTGCAACGACAATTCAGAGCCCTCAAAGGACCTAATCAAAAGTTTAATACAACTCTCAAATGAAGATACTACTACTATTTGCCTTTTTTCTGCTGTTCAGAAGCGCTTAACGGACAGAAAGCGTTTCAGACATGTAAAGAAATCTCTAGATCTAGTGAAAATCCTATTTGTATATGGCAACCAAAAACTTGCTGACTACTTCCGAGAAAAGATAACGGTGCTGCAACTACTTCAAAAATTTAATTACCCAAAGGATAAAGGCGTGGAAAAGTCTATCCGTAGTACATCAAGATATTTAATATTTTTGCTAAAGGATCCTTACCAAATTTATAAATTAAGAAGGTTTCTGTTAACAGCTGACAAACAGCAGGAAGAAAGTCTATATGGTGCTATCGAAGAAACCGATATGCAGCTGACTGAAGTGCTACCTAGCCATGCTTGCACCTCTGCTGTCAGTGCTGAAGTTTCTTCATCATCTATTACAGCTGACTGCACACGCAGTCAAAAAAGAATGAGATCTAAACAATTATCAAAACTTATTGTCTGAGAAATACCAAAAAGCTGCCCTAACCCTTGATCCATTTAGACTAACTGTCCTGTTCTTACACCATTGGGTTGCTTTGGGCAGCGTTTCCTTCCTCACTAGGTCATGACAACCGCTGATATCTATTCCCTCATCTATTGTTACAGATAGTTTTCCTTTTACACGACGTGACCGTCAGGTACTTCGGTCGTAAAACTTTGAAAGAGAGCAACTGAGTTGAGTTCATGCCAACTTATAGCCTCGTTTGTACTTTTAGTTGCGTTTGAACACTCTCTTTTGCCGTCACTAGATGTGTTGCAAAAAACAAGAAATTTCAGCTAGGTTTCCAGAAAATGGGTTATGCTGGAAACATAAACTGGAACGATGACCTCATGATAACAAGTGTAGTACGGCCGAAAAACTAAGATCCAAAGGAATTATAATCGTATCCGCAGCTACTTTTTTAAGTAATTATTACATCCTCAATTGTTCCTGATATTTTTTTGGTGTGTGACTGACCGTCAGGTGCTTTGACCTTAAAACGCGGAAAGGAAGAGACTGAGCGGAGTTCATGAGAAAAATCAGCTAGTTTTCCACAAAAGGGAGAGTTATGCTCATATTGACTTATCGTTGGGTAAAATTATAAAATATTTCTGCCGTCAATAAAATCAAGCATTATACTGAGCAAAATTATGAGATCCAGGCTACAAAAAACTGTAAACATGACGTCATGATAAAAACCGTGGTAAGGCCGAAGACCTAATATCTAAAGGTACTATTATGCTATCCGCAGCTACTTTTTGTATGCATAATCATTACATCCTCAGTTGGAGGAGGCAACTGATTGGAGGTCATGAGAAAAATAAGCTAACTTTCCAGAACAGGGATAGTTATGCTTATATTAACTTATCTTCTGAAAAATTCTGAAATATTTGTGCAATTAAGAAACAACAAATATTATATCTAGTATAATTATGAAATCTGGGTTATAAAAAAACTGGAAACAAGACGTCATGATAACAAACATGGTATAGCCGATGAACGATTATCGAAAGGAGCTATCAAGCTATCTGCAGCTACTTTTTCGAATAATTCTTACATCCTCTGTTGCTTCTGATAGTTTTTTTGGTGTATGACCGATCATCAGGTACTTTGATCTTAAAAAATGGAGAGGATGCGACTGAGCGGAGTTCGTAAGAAAAATCAGCCAGGTTCCATGAAAAGCGAAAAGTATGCTCATATTGACTTATCTTCGGGTAAAATTATGATTTCTTTGTGCCATCAATAAAATCAAATATTATACTGAGAATAATTATCAAATCCAGGCTATAAGAAAAAAACTGGAAATATGATGTCATGATAATAAGCGTGGTACGGCCAAAGACCTAAGATCCAAAGGAGTTATCATACTATCCCCAGCAACTTTTCCCAATAGTGAGAGAGAAAGATGGGTTTATTAATATAAATAACAAAACAAAACAAGCAAATGGCCCGAAGCAAAGCTTGTTTGGGCTTACAACCCCAATACACATACAAACAAAAACAATACGAAAAGGAAAGAAAAAAAAGAAAAGAAAAGGAAAAGAGAAAAGAAAAGAAAAGAAGAAGAAAAAAAAATTAATTACCCTGCATTTCAATCGAGACATGTATAATTATTACATCCTCAGTTGTTCCTGATAATTTTTATGGTGTGTGACTGACCGCTAGGTATTTTGATCTTAAAACATGAAGAGGAGACGACTGAGCGGAGTTTATGAGAAAAATCAGCTAGGTTTTCAGAAAAGGAAGAGTCTCATATTGAATCATCTTCGGGTAAAATTATGGAATCTTTCTGCCACCAATAAAATCAAGTATTATACTGAGCATAATTATCCGATTCAGGCAAAAAAAAAAAAAGAAAAAAAAAGAAAAACTGGAAACAGGACCGTTATCATGACGGTCGAAAACCTAAAATCCAAAGTAGTTATCATGCTATCCGCAGGTACTTTAAAAAAAATTATTACATCCTCAGTAGTTCCTGATAGTTTTTTTTTTACTGTGTGACTGACCGTCAGGGAGTTAGATCTCAAAATGTTGAGAGAATGGAATTGAGCGGAGTTAATAAGAAAAATCAGCTAACTTCCCAGAATAGGAGGAATTATGCTCATATTGACAGATCTTCAGCTAAAATTCTAAACTATTGTGCCATAAATGCAACCAAACATTATATCTAGTATAATTATGAAGTCCGGGATGTAAAAAAACTGAAAATATTACGTCATGGTCACAAGCATGGTAGGTTTAGCCGAAAAAGGAGCTATCACATTATATGCAGCTACTTTTTCGAATAATTATTACATACTCTGATGTTCCAGATAGTTTTTGCTTGGTGTGTGACTGACGGTCAGGTACTTCGCTCTTAAAAAAGGACAGGAGACGATTGAACGAAGCTCGAAAGAAAAATTAGCTAACTTTCCAGAAGAGGGTGAATTACGGTTACATTGGCTGACCTTCGGCTAAAATTCCGAAATATTTATACCCTCGATAAAACCAAATATTATATTTAGTATAATTATGAAGTCCGGGTTAAAAAAAACGGAAACACGACGTCATGATAACAAGCGTGGTATGGCCAGAGACCGAGTGTACAAAGGAGCTATCATGCTATCTGCAGCTACTTTTTCAAATATTCATACATCCTCTGTTATTCCCCATCCTCTGTTTTCGTTGTGTGACTGACTGTCCTGTATATTGATATTAAAACTAGGAAAGGAGGCAAATGAGTTGAGCTCACAACAGGTTATGATCGTCAATTCCGCCTTTAGTAGTGTTTGAAACATACTCTTCCCTCCAATAATTGGAGTTACTAAAGATAAAGCTAGGTTTCCACAATAGGAAACCTAGACGTCTATTGTTCCCGGTAGTTTTCTTATTGTGTGACTGATCGCCAGGCACTTTGATCTCAAAATGTGGAAAGTAGGCGAATGAGTGAAGTTTATGCCAGCCTGTAATTGTCCACTCATTGTCTACACTTATACTTTTATACGCTAAGTTTTGAAAGGTTTGACAAACTGAATAAAAAGAATAAAAAAATAAAAAAGACAAAAACTAAAGAAAAAGAAAGAAAAAAGAAAAAATTAAAAAATAAAGAAAAAATTAAAAAAGAAAAAACTAAAAAAGAAAAAAAATGAAAAAACTAAAAAAAGAAAAACTAAAAAAAGAAAAACTAAAAAAAGAAAGAACTGAAAAAGGAAAAAATAAAAAGGAAAAAAAAGAAAAAACTGAGCACAATGGCAATCATTAAAAAAACTAAAAAAAGAGGTTTCAGTTCTTTTTCACTTTCTCTACCACTCTATCTTAATCAAGAAGTCGATCATACTTTTTTTGAATAATAAGTATTCAAAAAAATTGAGGCTCTTCCAATTTTATTAAATTGTTTAAAATGTAAAAACTGGTAATTGCACAGATATTTCAATATATTTTGACAATGGATTAAAGTAATTCGAAAACCTTAAAACAGAAACTCAAAAGTTTGAGGTGTATTATAAATTCTTGAGCTTTAAAATGAATTTACGTCAATGAAGGCGTGTCGAGGAACCACGAGAGCAACGCGAAAGTATGCCGAGGAATCACAAGAACAACGTAAAAACAGGCTTGAGGCTCAAATAGAAATTACCGAAAAAAATCATGCCGAGGAATCACAAGAACAACGTGAAACCAGGCTTACGGCTCAAGGAGATAATACCAAAAGAAAGCAGGCCGAGGAATCACAAGAACAACGTGAAAACAGGCTTACGGCTCAAAGAGATAATGCCAAAAGAAAGCGTGCCGAGGAATCACAAGAGGAACGTCAAAATTATCGCCTAGCATTCAGGTACAGCCCAGTCGATGATTATAGCTTGAGTAGATGTGTTCAAATCGGGACTATGTCTAAAATTTGTCCCTATTGCAAGGCCTTGAAATTTTATGGAGAAACAATGGGAATGTGTTGCGCCTCAGGAAAAGTTAAACTTCCTAAAATGGCTGCACCACCAGAGCCATTGAAGACTTTATGACGTTACAGACTGGGACACAACTACAACGGGGACGCCGGAAGGGCAAAGGGGGGATATATAAATGACGACGGGGACACAGGGAATATTCGATTAGCAATCACCATCAACAAAGCTCAAGGGCAATTTTAGAAAAGTGCGGTATAGATCTGAATACGGATTGCTTTCCCATGGACAGTTATATGTTGCATGTTGAAGAGTCGGTAAACCTGACAATATATTTATACGCACAGACAATGGGACAGCAAAGAATGTTGTATATTCGCAAGTTTTACGTAGTTAAAAACATGTATATATCTATCTATATTCACAGGTGGGACACAGTGACACAACTGCAATGGGGCGTGACTAATATGGCGCGTAACGACTTACGCGCGGGGGGGGGAGAGCTTGGGGGGCGGTTTGAAGCGCACCAGCCAACTAGGTGTTCGTGTGGCGCGAAGCACCACACCAACAGCTAGTAACAAATAAGAAAAAGCCATAGGCTTTTCTTTACATTAATTTATAGTAAAGAGCGAACTCCAGCCAAAAGGAACTGAACATTGTGGTTCATTCATATTATCTTCTTTATTTTAGCTAGAACTTCATTAAGAAACGAACTATAGCCCATAGTAACTGAAGTGATAAAAGGAATAATTACAGAAATGATTATTTTAATTATATTACTTAAGAAAACATCAGAAGTAGAAATATCTCATACCCTAAACTCAAGACTTCTGGGTCAGCGCCAAATATCTTACCACTGGACCATGCAGGATATATTAAAATATCTGGTTAATAAAGTTTATGTTAAAGAACATATTATGGACTTAGTTAGCTGCCCGATTGTTTGCGGATCGTCTCTTACTATTGGAAACAACAAAAAGCCATAGGAGTTTTCCTTTTTGTAATCAAGTTTCTTTATAAGTGATGTACATCCAGGTGTCAGCGGTAACTAGCAGCCTAGCAAGAGACGATCACGGCCCATAGTAATAACTAAAATAATCCATATCTACTAAAAATAAATATACAAGAGCGCTGAAGCATTCGAATTTTGCCGGATATTTTCTTCAAAAACAACAACTGGGCGGTTGCTGTTTGAGATAAAGAATCAAGCCTTGCCTATACTAACTTGTATGGGCAACTTAAAAAAAAACAGAATTTGTTCCGTATACGAGGTGCCTGCAAAAACAAGAAACAAAAAACGAAGATAATTGGAGTGTTCCCTCTAGAATAAAGCCAAATTAAAAAGGGGTAGATTAATTCCTAAAATCGAGGTTTTTCTGAGGGAAGTTAACACTTAAATAAAAATAGTACAAATAAACCAACTAATTGTATTTCTGCGTGTTTTTAGGATTATAAAAACTAGCCTTTTGCTGAATACACAAAACAATATAGGAGTTTTGGAACAGTAAATGCAAACTGATTAAGGACACTGTTTTACAGTAAAAAAAGAAAACTAATTGTTATTTAATATAAATACATCCAGAGCCAATTGTTTCACCAGATTTCTTTTATGTGCGTAACATGAAGGATGGATTATAAGTGGGGAGTATGAAAGTTTCATTAAAACCAAGTAATAATATAACAAAAGTATCTTTTGAAAAGTTGCTTCTCTGTGGGGTAGTACCATTTCTTGATGATTTTGCTACCTGATTCCCTATGCTTCATTCATATAACCTTCATTATTTTAGCTAAGAAGTAGCTAAAATGAGCGTCTGTATTAAATTTTAAATTGAAGTCATATCGCTTTAAATTTAATATATAAAAGTTCTCTCTGACGGGGAATCAAACCCTGGTCTCCCACAAGACTGGTAGAAATTAACATAAAGGATCGATACTAGAAATGGCAATTATGCAAGTATCATTGGTACTATGGTTTTATTGATACCTTAAACCTAGTAGAGAACAAACCACAGCCTATACTAAATTAAATTCAACATAATGCAAGTATCTTTTAAAAATTGTTTTTTTGATGTTTGGTGCCATACTTAACTTATCTTTGCTGCCTGAGCTTCTGATGCTCGTCTCTTACTATTCCAAGTAGGAAAATCTTTCGGAATTTTTCGTTTAAAATAGTGCAAATTCGATTAAAAAGGGGGTAAACTTAATTGATTTGATGAGCGGTCCAGAACACAAATCTACTATACTATTCACGGGTTATTCTTATTTGAAATAGTAACTGACCTTAGAGAGTCAGGCAGCCAACTATATCCAATATATGCGATTGTTTGTTCTTTACCAGGTTTCAGTAATCTCTACAGCCATGATACCAACGGAAATAATACAATACCTATTTATTTTTCAGCTAACATGGGTTAGATGTCGTTCTTCATTATAATTAAATATAATTTTTTTCATAATTATATTCAAGTGCCATTTTATAATAATGAAGAACATAACGCCGAACCTTTGTTTTTTTAACAGACTGATTAATAAAAGGCATGTTAAGCATTGATGACCTTATCCATGTCGAAATTCAAAAAACCAATTATCATACAATCATTTTCAATTTCGGTACTATTTACTCCCTTGTCGCTTATCTTTTACCACCATTTCTCTGTCTTTTTTATTTTGGATTTTCATTAGTTTAGAAAATTTGTCAATGCCCTTTACTTTAACTACCCCTTTTGGTCTAGTTTTACATAATTGTCTAAGTTGAAGATTTGTTAATTGTTTGTTGGTGGGACAGAAACTTCTTTTTCTTCCAACGAATTATCAATTTAGTAAATTCTTGTTTTTAGAATCTTCTCTAATTTGATAGTCCAGGTTGTCGATAATTGCACGTTGTAAATTTAATCCATTCGGAGTTTTCTCTTGGTCTTACCACGTTTGATAGTTAGGTGGTCCAAAGAATAATCATTTTAATTCTCAAAGCTATTTGATTATTCAAGCAAGTACGATTTCTAGCGACGATTTTTACTAGCCTCAAACTTTTGGTTTCGGTACTTTTTACTCCCTTCTCGCTTATCTTTTACCCCCATTTCTCTGTCTTTTTTATTTTGGATTTTCATTAGTTTAGAAAATTTGTCAATGCCCTTTACTTTAACTACCCCTATTGGTCTAGTTTTACATAATTGTCTAATTTGTAGATTTGTTAATTGTTAGTTGGTGGGACAGAAACTTCTTTTTCTTCCAACGAATTATCATTTGAGTAAATTCTTGTTTATAGAATCTTCTCTAATTTGATAGTCCAGGTTGTCGATAATTGCACGTTGTAAATTTAATCTATTCGGAGTTTTCTCTTGGTCTTACCACGTTTGATAGTTAGGTGGTCCAAAGAATAATCATTTTAATTCTCGAAGCTATTTGATTATTCAAGCATGTACGATTTCTAGCGACGATTTTTACTAGCCTCAAACTTTTGGTTTTCTTTGTTATTTTATTCAGACTGACAATTAATATTTATTCATCCATGTTCACTTTTATGATATTTTTTAAAGTTCAATTTAATGTTGTTCTTCCTATGCATGGATGCTTATGGCTAGCATATATTAGATTTACATATCATAGCTAATAGATTCTGAAATTTTGTTTCTCTTTTTAACAAATGATATGCATAAATTAGCAGAGAGCTGCGAAAATGATGTATTGCTCCCACTCTTCTCTAATTTAAAAGTTACAAAATATTTAACCTTATTAAGGATGGTAAGGTAAATCTAATAAGGATGGCAAGAGCTGGGCCTAAACCTTAATTTCTGATATCTAGAACCTCAAGTAAAACCCTCCACACCATTAGGGGATAATTACTAAAGAGTAATATGGCTTCACTGAATTATTATTGATTTTTTCCCTCCCTAGTCATTTTGTACAGAAGATTGGCTGTTGGACCCCCCCTAGTTACAAATCAGAATAAAAAGTATTCCCATGGAAAAGTAAAGTGAAATTCCCACGTCCACAAACCTTCACTGGAAGTTTAAAGCAGAAGAAAACCTATAATGTTAAAAACAGAAGAAAACCACACCTTCACCTGTGCATCACTGATATCTCCTGTATTTGGCATTATTAATGAGGCACTGAAACATCGAGGAGAGCTGTTTAAAGGCTCATAAGAATGATAACGTATGCATGCGGACTTTTATAAATTCATCTTGACAGCACCAAAGTTAAATGCAATATTTCACAAAAAAAATTTTTTTTTATCTCACCTTAGATTATATTTATCTCACCAGTCTATAACAAGGTCTAATAGAGCCAAATTGATTTTATATAGCAGGTAAAGAAAAAAAAAGATCTGGAAGACAAAGAATAACAAACAAACCGGAAAAATTTATCAAAACAGAAAAATGTCATACGTACCAGTATAAAAAGTTAAGGGATTTAGTAATAGAGACTTCGAAGGACATGATTGGGATATGACTAGGATAAAAATATTTAAGGACGTTCAAGACCATAAATATCATTTGCAAGTGTCAGCGTCGGCTGACAATTTAGAGACAAGAATCAGCGCAAAGTTTCCCAACAAATTGATAGGGGATCTTAAATATGTTAACAGTTTAAAAAACTAACGAGAGGCTACTATAAAACAAAGAAAACCCATAAACTCTTATTAAGTGATTAACAAAGAACCGCATATTCAATTTACAAACAGCATAAATAATATGCATCCTATGCCAGTAAAGATTTCTATTAAGGCGGTTAGCACAAGAGGAAACTTCCGAAGCTGTCAAATTATTTAATGAGATTTCTTTTGAGCTGAACTTAAACGTTTTCCAAGCAAATATAATAGAATATTTTAGTGACTACCCTTTCCTGAGCTTTAAAAAGAAAATTCTTCTGCTTTGTTCAAAAAAGAGGAAAAATCATGCTTTCTTATTATGTAAGGGTCATTAAATCTCAATATCTCTGTCTCCGGCACAAAACATTTATTCTGATCGTTTATCAAAGATGTACGAGTTATCGCCAGACCAATCAAATCTGAATAGTTTGGTCATATAAACTAAAAAGGTTTATAATGTAAGATATAGGGTGATCGTTTATGGTTTTGAATGGCATCTTTTGCTCTAACTTTACCTATCAGATATTTTTAGACAAAACACCAAGATAACGCCATCTAATAAAGCTAAATAATTTAATTTACATAATTTATTCATTTAAGTTCTTGAACAAACAATAATTATCTTTGGAGGAAACGTGGATTCAAACCTAAGAACTTCTGCATTAACAACATAATAAATGTTGTATTTTCATCACTTAATAAAGATCTTTGATCCAAACTTGAACTATCAACTTGGACGGGATTTAAAGAATAATAATGGGATCAAATTTAAGATTACAAAGGGGGATTACAAAAATACACAGACTACTACTACTACTACTACTACTACTAATAACTCACTGCAGCACCAAGCCGCCTGAGGCCAACACAGCTACGCACGCTCCTCCTCCAACCTAATCTATTTAAAGCCTCCCTCTTTACACCCTCCCAGGAAGTTCCCATTTCCTTTAAATCCTTATTTATGACATCCTCCCAACCCAGACAAGGACGACCTGCTTTCCGTGTAGCCCCAGACGGTTGGCCAAAAAGGACAATCTTCGGTAATCTGTCATCCTTCATCCGTAGAACGTGGCCTAGCCATCTCAACCTTTCTTTCATTATAGCCCCAGAAAGCGGGATTGAACCACACTTTTCGTACAACCTACTGTTTGAAATACGGTCAGTCAGCCGGGTACCCAGAACAATCCGTAGGCAATTTCTCTGGAAAACATCTAGTAAATTTTCATCTGCTTTTCGGAGTGTCCATGCTTCAGAGCCATATTTGACCACTGTCATCACTGTAGCTTCCAATATTCTAATCTTGGTTTGTAGGCTTATCTTTCTATTCTTCCAAACTTTTTTTAACTGTGAAAAAACACCCTGAGCTTTAGCTATTCTACTTTTAACATCTTCACTGCTCCCACCATCTTTACTAATAATACTACCAAGGTAACTGAAGCTCCCAACCTGATCAATCTTTTCGTTACCTAAGGTCACCTGTTCATCTTCACTTATTCCTAACCTTAGTGACTTAGTCTTCTTAACATTAATTTTCAAGCCTATTTTAGCACCCTGAACTCGTAAAACCTCTAAAAATTCATTCATTTTGCTCACACTTTCATCTAATATGCTTTAATCATCAGCATAATCTAAGTCCAGGAGAAATGTTCCTCCCCATTTTGTTCCATGCTCTCCTACTGCCTTTTCTGTGTTCTTTAAGACAAAGTCCATCAAAATGATCCATATAAAGGGGGATAGAACACAACCCTGCTTAACTCCTGATTTAATACAAAACCAGTTGCTAACCTCATTTCCTACCTTAACCGCAGCAGTATTATTCTCGTACATAGCGCAAATCACTTTAATGTATTTTTCTGGTATACCATATAACGATAAGACCTTTGTTAACGCTGTTCTATCAACAGAATCGAAAGCTTGCTCATAATCGATAAAACTAAGGACCAAAGGTGTTTGACAACGAAGGGACTTCTCAATTATTAACCTAAGAGTGAAAACATGGTCGACACATCCTCTACCTTTTCTAAAACCGCATTGTTCTTCCCTTAAAACTTTGTCTACAGCATGTCTCAGTCTAAAAAGTATCATATTACTCAGTAATTTGCTACCTACAGAGACCAGACTAATGCCTCGATAATTCCGACATTCACTCTTGTCACCTTTCTTATACAGTGGTTTAATTAAGGTTTTCCTAAAATCATTGGGTACTTCCCCTTTTTCAAAAATCATGTTCATAATCTTCAGTAGCTTATTCCTAACCTCAGAGCCACCATATTTAAGGAACTCATTAATCATACTATCAGCACCTGGGGCCTTATTATTTTTTAATCCTTCTAGTACTGTCGCTAATTCTTCCTCACTAAACAAATCTTCCTTCACATCCAAGGTATCACAAACTTTTTCATTTTCATCTATATCTTTTCCTGCAACTGTATCTCGGTTTAGCACATTCTCAAAATGTTCCACCCATCTTTCTTTAACTTTTTCCTTATCACTAATTGTGACCCCATTTCTATCTTTAACTGGGACTAGTCCGGATCGGCTACTCCCTTTCAATTTATTAACATGCCAGTATAATATTTTACTATTATGCCGTCTAGCCGCATCTTCCAGATCCTCAGCAATTTTATCCATCGCCTCCATTTCACATCTCCTTAGTTCATATTTTAATGCTTTCTCCTACATACAATCCTACATACAATATTTTAATGCTTTCAAATACACAGAGCTTCTATAAATGAGGTAATGGCAACCGTCTTCAGGGAATCTGAAGTTTTATTGTTGACTTCTTCAAATTTTTAAAGACTGTAACATAAAATTGGTGTTTCTTTTTACACAAAAACTACCCAAAAAAAGTTTTGTCTTTTTTCTGTTTTGCGGACATGACTGTTTTTTTGTGTCAAATATACAATACTTTAGGGGGCAAAATTAGCTAAAATTATTAAGGAAAACTCCATAGTGGAGTTTTCTTTCATGACAGTATATTGTCATGATTCTTCATGCATTAAAAAAGAAGGTTTAAAATGATTTCCGTGAGAAATGCTGTAACCATTTTATAGCACAGATCTAGCCCATTTGATCATTTTTTATTCCCCAAAGTTCAGTTGAAAGGTGTCCATTTCAATGGCATTGATAAAGCAAAAACATGGCTGATAAAGGGGTGTCCAGATTTTTTCAGAATCGGTCTAAAAGAATGGAAGCACCACCTGTGGAAGCACTAGCCTTGATCATGGTTAAGTTGAAAATTTATTATGGATAAATTAATTGTAATAGAGAAACCATAAAAAAAATTCCATGTGTTTCTTGAATACCCCTTGTACTGTGTTAAAGCGGAATGAACCGCAAATGCCCAGAAAGGCCCCAAACTTAGCTTTAGCTAGTAAGAATACCAAAAATTCATTATTTAAGTCTTTTGGAAATAGAAGATCTGAAATTGTCCTCTAAAATTTTTGGTAGAAGCCGTATGGAACCTGAAAAACAGTTTTAGATTAAAGTAAACTGTTTTTACAAATAAAAGTACTGATCAAACTGTCTTTTAAAAATTATGGCAAAATCCCTGTGGCGGCTCTAAGCGGCTTCAGACCACAGTCAAGGTTTTGATGAAGAAAAACGGTTTTGGACAACTGTCCTATAAGAATTTTGGCAGAAGCTGCATGGCACTAGAAAAACAGCTTTAGACCAAAGTGAACTGTTTAAATAAAAGAAGTGCAAATCAAACTGTCTTTTATAAATTACAGCAAAATCCCTGTGGCACCTCTAAGCGGTTTTAGACCAAAGTCAAAAGTTTTGATAAAGAAAAACGGTTTTGATCAGCTGTCGTATAATAATTTTAGTAGAAGCCGCATGACACTAGAAAAAAAAGCTGTAGACCAAAGTCAAATCTTCAAAAAAAAAAAACAAAAAAAAAACTTATCAATCCGTCTTTTAAAAATTGTGGCAAAATCCCTGTGGCACCTCTAAGTGGTTTTAGACCAAAGTCAAAAGTTTTGATAAAGAAAAACGGTTTTGATCAGCTGTCGTATAATAATTTTAGTAGAAGCCGCATGACACTAGAAAAAAAAGCTGTAGACCAAAGTCAAATCTTCAAAAAACAAAAACAAAAAAAGAACTGATCAATCCGTCTTTTAAAAATTGTGGCAAAATCCCTGTGGCACCTCTAAGCGGCTTTAAATCAAAGTCAAAAGTTTTGATAAAGAAAAACGGTTTTGATCAGCTGTCGTATAATAATTTTAGTAAAAGCCGCATGACACTAGAAAAAAAAAGCTGTAGACCAAAGTCAAATCTTCAAAAAACAAAAACAAAAAAAGAACTGATCAATCCGTCTTTTAAAAATTGTGGCAAAATCCCTGTGGCACCTCTAAGCGGCTTTAAACCAAAGTCAAAAGTTTTGATAAAGAAAAACGGTTTTGATCAGCTGTCGTATAATAATTTTAGTAGAAGCCGCATGACACTTGAAAAAAAAGCTGTAGACCAAAGTCAAATCTTCAAAAAACAAAAACAAAAAAAGAACTGATCAATCCGTCTTTTAAAAATTGTGGCAAAATCCCTGTGGCACCTCTAAGCGGCTTTAAACCAAAGTCAAAAGTTTTGATAAAGAAAAACGGTTTTGATCAGCTGTCGTATAATAATTTTAGTAAAAGCCGCATGACACTAGAAAAAAAAGCTGTAGACCAAAGTCAAATCTTCAAAAAACAAAAACAAAAAAAGAACTGATCAATCCGTCTTTTAAAAATTGTGGCAAAATCCCTGTGGCACCTCTAAGCGGCTTTAAACCAAAGTCAAAAGTTTTGATAAAGAAAAACGGTTTTGATCAGCTGTCGTATAATAATTTTAGTAAAAGCCGCATGACATTAGAAAAAAAAGCTGTAGACCAAAGTCAAATCTTCAAAAAAAACAAACAAAAAAAAAACTGATCAATCCGTCTTTTAAAAATTGTGGCAAAATCCCTCTGGCACCTCTAAACGGCTTTAAACCAAAGTCAAAAGTTTTGATAAAGAAAAACGGTTTTGATCAGCTGCCGTATAATAATTTTAGTAGAAGCCGCATGAAACTAGAAAAAAAAGCTGTAGACCAAAGTCAAATCTTCAAAAAACAAAAACAAAAAAAGAACTGATCAATCCGTCTTTTAAAAATTGTGGCAAAATCCCTGTGGCACCTCTAAGCGGCTTTAAACCAAAGTCAAAAGTTTTGATAAAGAAAAACGGTTTTGATCAGCTGTCGTATAATAATTTTAGTAGAAGCCACATGACACTAGAAAAAATCTGTAGACCAAAATCTTCAAAAAAAAAAGAAAAATACTGATCAATCTGTCTTATAAAAATTGTGGCAAAGTCCCTGTGGCACCTCTAAACACCTTCTGATCAAAGTCAAGGTTTTTGATAAAGAAAAACGGTTTAGATCAACTGTTGTACAAAAATTTTGGCAGAATCCATATGACACTAGCAAACCAGCTTTAGGCCAAATTGAACTGTTTTAATAAAAAAAAGGGGGGCTGATCAAACCTCTAAACGGCTTTAGATCAAAATCACAGGTTTTGATCAACTGTCGTTTTTGACAGAAGCTGTATATTACTAGAAAAAAAGCTTTAGGCCAAAGTCAACAGTTTAAATTAAAAACAAGGCTTTGATCAAACTGTCTTTTAAACATTTTGGCAGAAGCTATGTGGCATCTCAAAAAGTTTTTAGAAACGGTTTTGATCAAAATGTCTTTTCAAAATTTTTAGTAGATGACATAGTACGTGAAAAATGGTTTAGACCAAAATCAAGAGCTTAATGTTGATAAATAAAACAAAATGATTTTAATAAAACTATCTCTTTTAATTTTTGGTGGGATTTGTATGGCACCCGGGAAGCAATTTTAGATCAAAGTCAATGCTTCTGATAAAAAAAATAAAGATTTTGATCAACTGTTTTCTAAATTTTTGGCAGAAGCAATGTGGCACCTGAAATTTTTTTTTAGATCCAAATCACCGATTCTGATAAAAAAAAGACGTTTTGTCAAACTGTCTTTTAAAAATATAGTTTTACCTACTGAATAAGAAAAGAAAAGAACTGACCTTTGAATGTATTCACACAACTGTCTTTTATTCTAATATCCCAACGTTTTATAGTCCGGTCCATAGAAGATGTATAAATTAAATTTGAATCCAGTTTTGAATATCTGCAAAACCAGTTTATTAGTAGGTAGTTTGTATTAGAATATAGTTAATACGTCAAAATATAGTTAATATAGTTGGTTGTTAGTAGCGTATGGTCGGAATATGGTGTATTAGAATTTGGTTAATATAGTTAATATAATAGAGTTTGTATTACAAGTGGTTAATATATTAAAATGTAGTTAATACAGAGTATAGTTAGTAGTTTGAAGTTTATAAGGTATAGCAAGTAGTTTATAGTACATAGTCAGAAAATAGTGCACTAGAATATAGTTAATATAGTCAATATAATAGTTTGTATTAGAAATGGTTAATTTACTAAAATGTAGTTAATACAGAGTATAGTTAGTAGTGCGAAGTTTATAAGGTATAGGTAGTAGTGTATAGTGCATAGTCAGAAAATAGTGCACTAGAATATAGTTAATATAGTCCATATAATATAGTTTGTATTAGAAATGATTACTTTATTAAAATGTATTAAATAGAATGCATAGTTTATAGATTACAGTTAGTAGCTTATAGCCAGAATATAGTATGTTAGAATAAGGTTAACATAGTTAATATAACGTATTTTGTATCAAATATTTAATACATTAAAATGTAGCTAATATAGTGTATAGTTAGCAGTCCATAGTTTATAGTGTAGAGGCAAAATATAGTGCATTAGAATATGATTAATATAGTTAATATAATATAGTTTGTATTACATATAGGTAGTAGTGCTTAGTGTATGGTCAGAATATAGTGTTTTACTTAATAGTTAATATAATAATAAAAAATAGTTAATATCATGTACAGATAGTGTATAGTGTGTAGTTTAGAATTTAGCGCATTATAATGTAGTTATTATAATATAGAATGTATTAGAAATAGTTTAATAGTTAGGAGAATTTAATAAGAAAATTCTGCATTCAAATGCACATAGTTCATTTTTGACAGTTAAAAAAATATATAGGTTGTGATATATATATATATATATATATATATATATATATATATATATATATATATATATATATATATATATATATATATATATATATATATATATATATATATAGTTTTTAATCTGGCTACTATTTTTGATTGGCCAAAATTTTTGGATGTTTATTATATTATTAGCCGTTTATGATTTGCCTACTATTTTTTATTGGCCGACAAAATTGTTATCTTTTTAGTTTTTTCATACCAGAAAGAGACGTCAAGATCTCTAGCAAAAGTTCAGCCCAAAATCACTCAAACATCCCCCCCCCCGCAAAAAAAACTTAAAAAGTGGCCAAAAGTAGCAATCCCAGCCATAAGGAAAAAAACGCAAGACAATACTTCATCCGCTTTCAAGGGTTGAGACGTAGGCACTTTTTAGCATTAATATTTGAGATTTCTTTAATACTCAAAATCAGGACATAATTCTTGTAATGATAGCTATAATCGGGTCTCAAATACGTTAT
>NC_088868.1:27935759-28033058 GCF_032884065.1 Artemia franciscana | reverse complement strand
GATTTTTTTTGGCAAGTGTTAAAAAAATTTCCAATGAAAAATTTTGAATTTGTATAGCAAAATTAAGTTTGTCATTTTGCATAAAAGTTAATAATTATATAAACTTTAGAAAACGCATCAAAAATTTGTTTATATGTATTTTTGTTACATTTTACAAGTAGGACAAAAATTTATGGGAGGGGGGGGGGGGGTTAAACCCTATACTTTTCCTTGATACGACCTTGAAAGCACCTCTCCCTAGTTTTTATCTCATCCTCGCCATAACTGAACAAGGTTTTAATTTTTCATCCTTGGCTTATTATTTGCTATGACTGGTAATTTTACATATTAATTTGGTGTACGAGGAGAATTTGCTAATATTAGTCAAATGTTGAAGCATTTAATGTATAAACCATATATGGCTATCTCATTTGAGAATTTTATGATTGTCACCACCTAACCTTGGATAATGTAGACTAAGATAAATATTCTTTTGCTATAAAAAATATGAGATAAATACTCTTTTGCTTACAATTTTAGGGATACGTTTATGAAAGAAATTGAAAGGGTGGCGAAAAGTATATTACTTTATAGGAGTTTCTATGTGAAATTTCTGGGAGAATTGGCTTTTTGCATTAAGTCCATCGGTTATTTTCTTGGCTATTTCGGCCTAAGTTTATTTTGGACTTTGACCTTTCTAATTTCGGATTTAGTAGGTAATTGGAAGCAGAATTTCGTTTATTCTGGAAATATTTTTATTATTTTTTTTTTTATTTTATATTCCTTGAATATCAAATCATTTATTGAAAAAAGGTACACATGATCCAAAAACGGTATCCTTAATTAAAAAGTTTAAATGAATAAAAGTCGAAAAGAAAGTTACTTTTGGTTTATTCTTCGTAAACTGGAATTTCTTTAGATTTACAAGATGATACAAATTTGTCAGATGTGTTCTTTAGCTCTGTTGATAATTTGGTAAGGATTTGTCATTTTATTATTTTTGGTGAGATTATTACCCTAGTTTTGGAAATAATAAATTATACTGTTTATACACTTTCACTTTTATAATGCGCTATTCTTTGTAATTGATGACAAATAATGGATTTTTAGGTATTCTGGAATATCTGGCTCAGTTGCTGTTGGTCTTTCCAACAACTCAGTGATTATAAGCAACACAGACAATTTGGCAACAATTAATAACTTAAAGGGCCATAGAGATGTAGTAACTAAAGTTAGGTATGTACCCTTATCAGTTCTTTTTTTTCTACCTAGAGGTATCATTTTATCTAGTTAATGTTTTTGGTGAAGTTTGGAAATTCTGTCCGACATACTACTTATGGCTAACATTTAGCCTAGGGGTATAGAAGGCTGGCCAGTGGCTCCAAATAAACGTATTTAAGACCCGATTATAGCTATCCTTACAAGAATCATGTCCTGATTTTGAGTATATAAGAAATCTCAAATATTAATGCTAAAAAGTGCCTGCGCGTCAACCCTTGAAAGCGGATGAAGTATTGTCTTGCGTTTTTTCCTTATGGCTGGGATTGCTACTTTAGGCCCCTTTTTAAGTTTTTTTTTTACGGTGGGGTGGAGGGGATGTTTGAGTGATTTTGGGCTGAACTTTTTCTAGAGCGCTTAACGTCTCTTTCTGGTATGAAAAAACTAAAAAGATAACAATTTTGTCTGCCTATAAAAAATAGTAGGCAAATCATAAACGGATAATAATATAATAAACATCCAAAAATTTTGGCCAATAAAAAATAGTAGCCAGATTAAAAACTATATATATATATATATTTTTATATATATATATATATATATATATATATATATATATATATATATATATATATATATATATATATATCACAACCTATATATTTTTTTAACTGTCAAAAATGAACTATGTGCATTTGAATGCAGAATTTTCTAATTAAATTCTCCTAACTATTAAACTATTTCTAATACATTCTATATTATAATAACTACATTATAATGCACTAAATTCTAAACTACACACTATACACTATCTGTATATTATATTAACTATTTTTTATTATTATATTAACTATTAAGTAATACACTATATTCTGACCATACACTAAGCACTACTACCTATACCCTATTATCTATACACTACTAACAATACACCCCATTTTGATGTATTAACTATATGTAATACAAACTATATTATATTAACTATATTAATCATATTCTAATGCACTATATTTTGCCTATACACTATAAACTATGGACTGCTAACTATACACTATATTAGCTACATTTTAATATATTAAATATTTGATACAAAATACGTTATATTAACTATGTTAGCCTTATTCTAACATACTATATTCTGGCTATAAGCTACTAACTATAATCTATAAACTATGCATTCTATTTACTACATTTTAATAAATTAATCATTTCTAATACAAACTATATTATATGGACTATATTAACTATATTCTAGTGCACCATTTTCTGACTATGCACTATACACTACTAGCTATACCTTATAAACTACGCACTACTAACTATACTCTGTATTAACTACATTTTAATAAATTAACCATTTCTAATACAAACTATTATATTGACTATATTAACTATATTCTAGTGCACTATTTTCTGACTATGCACTATACACTACTTGCTATACCTTATAAACTTCAAACTACTAACTATACTCTGTATTAACTACATTTTAATGTATTAACCACTTGTAATACAAACTCTATTATATTAACTATATTAACCAAATTCTAATACACCATATTCCGACCATACACTACTAACAACTAACTATATTAACCATATAGATGTATTTTGATGTATTAACTATATTCTAATACAAACTACCTACTAATAAACTTGTTTTGCAGATATTCAAAACTGGATTCAAATTTAATTTATACATCTTCTATGGACCGGACTATAAAACGTTGGGATATTAGAATAAAAGAAAGTTGTGTGAATACATTCAAAGGTCAGTTCTTTTCTTTTCTTATTTAGTAGATAAATCTATCTTTTTAAAAGACAGTTTGACAAAATGTCTTTTTTTATCAGAATCGGTGATTTTGATCTAAAAAAAAAATTTCAGGTGCCACATTGCTTCTGCCAAAAATTTAGAAAACAGTTGATCAAAATCTTTATTTTTTTTACCAGAAGCATTGACTTTGATCTAAAATTGCTTCCCGGGTGCCATACAAATCCCACCAAAAATTTTAAGAGATAGTTTTATCAAAATCATTTTGTTTTATTTATCAAAAGCAAACTGTTGATTTTGGTCTAAACCATTTTTCACGTACTATGTCCTCTACTAAAAATTTTGAAAAGACATTTTAATCAAAACCGTTTCTAAAAACGTTTTGAGATGCCACATAGCTTCTGCCAAAATGTTCAAAAGACAGTTTTATCAAAGCCTTGTTTTTAATTTAAACTGCTGACTTTGGCTTAAATCTTTTTTTCTAGTAATATACGGCTTCGGTCAAAAACGACAGTTGATCAAAACCTGTGATTTTGATCTAAAGCCGTTTAGAGGTTTGATCAGCCCCCCTTTTTTTTACTAAAACAGTTCAATTTGGCCTAATGCTGGTTTGCTAGTGTCATGTGGCTTCTACTAAAATTATTATACGACAGCTGATCAAAACCGTTTTTCTTTATCAAAACTTTTGACTTTGGTTTAAAGCCGCTTAGAGGTGCCACAGGGATTTTGCCACAATTTTTAAAAGACGGATTGATCAGTTTTTTTTTTTTTTTTGTTTTTTTTTGAAGATTTGACTTTGGTCTACAGCTTTTTTTTCTAGTGTCATGCGGCTTCTACTAAAATTATTATACGACAGCTGATCAAAACCGTTTTTCTTTATCAAAACTTTTGACTTTGGTCTAAAACCGCTTAGAGGTGCCACAGGGATTTTGCCGTAATTTATAAAAGACAGTTTGATTTGCACTTCTTTTATTTAAACAGTTCACTTTGGTCTAAAGCTGTTTTTCTAGTGCCATGCGGCTTCTGCCAAAATTCTTATAGGACAGTTGTCCAAAACCGTTTTTCTTCATCAAAACCTTGACTTTGGTCTGAAGCCGCTTAGAGCCGCCACAGGGATTTTGCCATAATTTCTAAAAGACAGTTTGATCAGTACTTTTATTTGTAAAAACAGTTTACTTTAATCTAAAACTGTTTTTCAGGTTCCATACGGCTTCTACCAAAAATTTTAGAGGACAATTTCAGATCTTCTATTTCCAAAAGACTTAAATAATGAATTTTTGGTATTCTTACTAGCTAAAGCTAAGTTTGGGGCCTTTCTGGGCATTTGCGGTTCATTCCGCTTTAACACAGTACAAGGGGTATTCAAGAAACACATGGAATTTTTTTTTTATGGTTTCTCTATTACAATTAATTTATCCATAATAAATTTTCAACCATGATCAAGGCTAGTGCTTCCACAGGTGGTGCTTCCATTCTTTTAGACCGATTCTGAAAAAATCTGGACACCCCTTTATCAGCCATGTTTTTGCTTTATCAATGCCATTGAAATGGACACCTTTCAACTGAACTTTGGGGAATAAAAAATGATCAAATGGGCTAGATATGTGCTATTAAATTGTTACAGCATTTCTCACGGAAATCATTTTAAACCTTCTTTTTTAATGCATGAAGAATCATGACAATACACTGTCATGAAAGAAAACTCCACTATGGAGTTTTCCTTAATAATTTTAGCTAATTTTGCCCCCTAAAGTATTGTATATTTGACACAAAAAAACAGTCATGTCCGCAAAACAGAAAAAAGACAAAACTTTTTTTTGGTAGTTTTTCTGTAAAAAGAAACACCAATTTTATGTTACAGTCTTTAAAAATTTGAAGAAGTCAACAATAAAACTTCAGATTCCCTGAAGACGGTTGCCATTACCTCATTTATAGAAGCTCTGTGTATTTTTGTAATCCCCCTTTGTAATCTTAAATTTGATCCCATTATTATTCTTTAAATCCCGTCCAAGTTGATAGTTCAAGTTTGGATCAAAGATCTTTATTAAGTGATGAAAATACAACATTTATTATGTTGTTAATGCAGAAGTTCTTAGGTTTGAATCCACGTTTCCTCCAAAGATAATTATTATTTGTTCAAGAACTTAAATGAATAAATTATGTAAATTAAATTATTTAGCTTTATTAGATGGCGTTATCTTGGTGTTTTGTCTAAAAATATCTGATAGGTAAAGTTAGAGCAAAAGATGCCATTCAAAACCATAAATGATCACTCTATATCTTACATTATAAACCTTTTTAGTTTATATGACCAAACTATTCTTGGTTTGGCGATAACTCGTACATCTTTGATAAACGATCAGAATAAATGTTTTGTGCCGGAGACAGAGATATTGAGATTTAATGACCCTTACATAATAAGAAAGCATGATTTTTCCTCTTTTTTGAACAAAGCAGAAAAATTTTCTTTTTAAAACTCAGGAAAGGGTAGTCACTAAAATATTCTATTATATTTGCTTGGAAAATGTTAAGTTCAGCTCAAAGGAAATCTCATTAAATAATTTGACAGCTTCGGAAGTTTCCTCTTGTGCTAACCGCCTTAATAGAAATCTTTACTGGCATAGGATGCATATTATTTATGCTGTTTGTAAATTGAATATGCGGTTCTTTGTTAATCACTTAATAAGAGTTTATGGGTTTTCTTTGTTTTATAGTAGCCTCTCGTTAGTTTTTTAAACTGTTAACATATTTAAGATCCCCTATCAATTTGTTGGGAAACTTTGCGCTGATTCTTGTCTCTAAATTGTCAGCCGACGCTGACACTTGCAAATGATATTTATGGTCTTGAACGTCCTTAAATATTTTTATCCTAGTCATATCCCAATCATGTCCTTCGAAGTCTCTATTACTAAATCCCTTAACTTTTTATACTGGTACGTATGACATTTTTCTGTTTTGATAAATTTTTCCGGTTTGTTTGTTATTCTTTGTCTTCCAGATCTTTTTTTTTCTTTACCTGCTATATAAAATCAATTTGGCTCTATTAGACCTTGTTATAGACTGGCGAGATAAATATAATCTTGTGTATCTCACCTATGCAAAGGTAATTATTCACAAGAAGAATATTTTCTTCTTGTTACCTCATTTTTGAAAAAGAAAAAAAACATGTAAGATGCACCCTTTTCATTTCAAGTATGAGGATATCTTCTCTAGATATCCTATTTTATAGAATTGGCAAGTGTCTGTATCTCCTAGCCAATCCTGAATTTGATGTCTTACGATATTATGCTAGAATACCTGATTATGATTTTATTATGTAATCAGATATAGTACCAAGTAGGTTTCCAATCGTTGTAAGATTATACGCGCTGTTGTTGTTTTTTCTGTCGTCTGACAGGTTCTGTGGCTAGTTCAAAACGTTTAGATTGGATTTACCTGTTATTTATTTATCTTCATTATAGACAATACTGAGGGACCTGAACCACATCAATGGAAACCCTTTTCAACTATGGATGTCAACTGCAGTGACACATTTATATGTGGAGGAACTGAGAAGAATGGAGATGACTCATTTTTGTTATTTTTTGATGTGAGAAATCCTAAAGTTCTTGGAGGCTATTGGGAGTCACACTCGGAAGATGTAACTAAGGTTTAATATCCTTTTATTCAATATTTTTTGCTACATTTGTAGTTTTATTTCTTTCTTTAATGAATACCAATACTACTAATGACGCATTGCAGTGCCAGGCCGTCTGAAGGTAACACAGCTGCAAAACGCTCCCCCTTCAGTCAAATCTGTTTGAAGCCTCGCTTTACCCATTTATCTAATTTCTTTTAAATCATTTTTACGACATCTCCCTCCCCTTATTTATGTAAAGGTAAAGGATACGGCATTATCATTTTAGACTTAAGGAGTCCCTCCCCCTCATTTGGGGATGACTTGTTTTTCGCTATGCCTCGGATTTAGGGCCGAAGAGAATTATTTTTAACCTTCATCGATCAAACTTGGCCTAGTCTTCTTAGCCTTTCTTTCATTTAGAACTTGAGATTTTCCTCGAACAATTCCTTCAGTAAACTTTTAACGCTTAGATTACTACTACTACTAATAACTCACCAAACCACCGAGCTGCCTGAGGTCAGCACAGCTATGCACACTCCTCCACCATCCCTATCAATTCAAAGCCTCCCTCTTTACACCCTCCCAAGAAGTTCCCATTTCCTTTAAATCTTTTTTATGACATCCCCCCACCCCAGAAGAAGACGACATCCTTTCCGTTTTGTTCTTTTCAGAAGAACTTTCATGTTCTTTATATAATTGAAATTATGTTTGCCTCGGAAAAAGCAATGATCCTGGATACCGATGGAGGATGGGAATAAGCATATATCCGCAAGTCTACACTGAAGTGCTTAAGCCGGCTTGGAACCGGACAGCAAGGAGTTCCTTAGACCTCCAAATTGAATGAAGACTTTTTGCAATCCTGGGCCCATCTTGGTCACAGCATGGTTTTCAGCACTTGGCGATGCTCTTCTATCAACATTAGTCGAAATCGTGCACATACAGTCCCAAGCCTATTACCTCTGACTCATTATATATTCCTGTTTACAAATGTTAAGCTACTATGGGGAGGCAACCCATAGTTGATAAATTTGTTTGGAAGAGGTTATTTAGCCTGAAAACGCCAGTTAAAGCAGACCAAGTCGAGGCACTTAGAATAATTTCTATATTTCTATAAATAATGTATTTATGATATACAACAAAAATATTTACAGTGTAATATATTTATATATAACATATTTTTTATATTTCAAAGTGTCCACGTTTCAGAGCCTCACCTGGGTGCTGCCATTGCCCTGACTTCTAATATTCCGATCTTAGTCTACAGACTTATCTTCTTTTTCCTCTGAACCTTTATCAATTGTTAAAGGTTCCCCTTTTCTATTTGACTTTTTACATGTTCACTACATCCACCATGTTTGATATTGATACTTCACAGGATCGGGTTGATCCACTTGATCAGGTTTCTTGTTTCAAAACTTTACCTATTCATTCTCACCTATTCCTAGTATAAGTGACTCCCTTTTCTTAAAATCAATTTTCAAAATTATTTTTGCCCCCAGAAATCTCAACGCCTTCAAATATTCATTTATTTCGTCAACATTTTTATATAGGATAGTTAAACCATGTGCATAGTCCAAGTCTAAAAGAGTTATACATTCCCATTTGATAAGCTCTCTTGTTGCATTTGCTGCGTTCCTTAGGACAAGCTCCATCAAAATAATCAACAGGCGTGTGACACAACCCTGCTTAAACAAAACCAACTACTAACCTCACTTCATACCCTCCAGGTAAGGAGCTTATTCTAAAGCTCTTCTATTGACTAAATTAAATGCCCGTTCTTAAACTATAAAGCTTATTACGAAAGGGGTCCGATGATTTAGACACTTTTCAATTTACATTCGTAAAAATTTGGTCTACACACCTTTTCCCCCTTTTTCTAAAAATTCACTTTTTTCTTCTCTTAGCTTAATAACTACGGGCGCTAATAGCCATTATTTTTTTTTTGGGGGGGGGGCAAAATTTTAGGAAACTCACCCAGAATTTGTTTATATGCAGTTATGTTACGTTTTTGTGAGCTGGACAGTTTTTTTTGGGGGGGGTCTGTCCCGACCAACAAGAAAAGATCATTATTATTATAAGTTCAATGAAAATAGGTCCAAAATGAATAGGTTCAACGACCAATAAGAAAAGTTCATTATTATTATAGGTTATAGATCCAATCATTGTTATTATTTGTAGAAAGTGTTGGTGAGCAATAGAAAACAGCCACTTCAAAAATAGAAAGAAAGAAAAAAACAGCTGAATTGAAATTTTCTAGCAAGAGGAGGTAGTTGTTATTTCTACTGTTGCTAATCTTCTTAGAACGGTTAATTATTTAAAAATTTTCTCAAGTTAGGAATATAAAAATTAGTTTTAGTAGTTGCCCCTTTTTATATTGGTATTTTTTTCCTTTTTTCCTCAATGTGGTGCATTTTTACCGTCGTTTTTTTTTTTTTTTTTTTTAGTTTTTTTATGCAAAGTTTTTTTCTACTTATCAATGGTCTCTCATACAGTTAGAACTTCGACCCGCATTATACTTGGGATTTGCTTTTTTATTTACTTATTTGTTTATTTACTTTTGAATTCATTATTTTTATACATTATATTCTTATAATGTGTTTTGATTTTCTAATGGCCATTTTTATATAATAGAGCTCTTTTAGCTAAATATAATATTTGTCTGTTGTTTTTATGATTTTTGTTTTATTTGTGTTCTCTTTCGTTGACATAAGAGGTGAATTTTGCTCTATTAGAGCGTGTGATAGTCTTTAAAAGTAGATATTATCCGTTACTTTAGGGCCACTGCATCGATACAATCATCATTTTACTGTACTCGATCGATACAATCATAGGTCACTGGATCGATACAATTCTTTGGCATAAAGACTATGATTAATTCAAAAGAGTGAAAACAGTCGCAAGTGTAGAAACATTCACCAACGCTACCTACCTTTGAGCATTTCTTCGTGTTTATTTAGTGTAATAATAAGTTGATCTCAGTTTTGCCCCTGTTCTCATTGAGTTCAGACTGAACTGCATATCATGGTTAGTTTATGAGTTCTTTATAATTTTAGTGTATTCTTGAGTTTCTGTTGAATGTATAAATATTGCCTAGATATTATTTTAGGGTAAAATCAGTGACATTACACGTTGTACCTTTTTCATTAGATGTTTATAAAGAAGTGACTAGAAGTGTGGTTACGGTTATTTTTTTGTAAATATGGCCACTCTGTAGTGGCTGTGGCCACTCTTGACCGGCTAAGGCTACTCTTTTGTGAGGTACAACTGTAGGAACAACCACCAACGCTACCTAGCCTTGAGCATTTTTTGTCGTTTATTTAATGTAATAATAATGCAAATTAGTTTCGTTAGTGAATTGGCAAAATTTGTATGATCTCAGTTTCTGAGAAGAAATACACCTGTGAAGTTATACGAAACTGCCAAGAAACGCCAAATGGTAGGTAGCGTTGATGATTTCTTATCCGAATTTTGCTCTGACAAGTTGCCTATACTCTTTGCCTTGGGGGTAAAAGAATACAGAGACAAAGAGGCGCAACGCTTGCAAAAATGTGTCTTACTCTTTTGTTTTAAGGGAAAGCATAACACTTTAGTCATAAACAACAAACTACAAGTAGAACAACAGGGATCTTTTTTTTCTATAAAACAGTGGCATGCGAACTTTAAATTAACATTTTAATCATCTATCCAAGAGCCATCCTCAGCATATCAAATGAAAAAAATATAAAGGAAACTCACATTAAAATATGTATTTTAATGTATATTTAAGGTATTACTGTATTTTTTTTATTTGTTTTGCTGAGGATGATCTTGGATATATGTTTGAAATATTTATTTAAAGCTCGGATTCTACTGTCTTATAGAAAAAAATCCCCTATTGTTCTACTTGTATTTTGTTGTTTATGATGGAAAGGCAGCGTGATCTTCGTCGCTATTTAAACCTTTACTTATGTTTATTTTTTTGTATTCCATATAATTTTTAATTAACTTCTGATATCATATAACGAATATAATTTAATTTCTGAGGGTTTTCAGACTCTTATTCAAAATTCTCGAGAATGTATTCTTATTATAAGAAGATACTGTTCAGTTACATTTGAATGAAAATGACTATTTTCAAAACATAATTTTATAGTATATACTTGTCACCCTGCAGTTCCTTTAAAATCTCGTTTTTGAAATTGTGGCTACTATGGGCCGTGATTCCCTCTTTACTATGTTGCATCTACTGCCGCAACCATGACTATGATATATCTACCAATTATATAGTAGAAGAATGCCAAGGCTTACTTCTGGCTGATCATGAATAAATATATTTAGATTATACATTTTTTTTTGTATCAAGGAGTTAGATTACTTTAAACTATTTGGGTACTTTTGTTTCAATTTAGACACGCTAGGTGTCTAGTTCTTGCAGCTTCCATATGGCAACAGGGACAGCTAGTACTCATATTGAAAAACTTGTGCAATCGTAATTATAGAAAATACTTTTAAAAACAAAGTCGAAAAAAAGTAAGAAGGAAAAATTGACCAATAGAAAATTGATTATCTTTTTTACAGAGAAAGACTGACTAAGCAAAATATCAGGTTCTTAAATCCCTACTTTTCAAACTCCCGCCTTATCTTACTGCTTACCGGCATCACACTTGTGGGGTATAATTGTAAAATGGGTGGAGTCCTGTAATGGCGCAGTGAGTATATCCTCAGCTTGGAAACCCAGAGATCGAACTTAACTGTAGTAACACACTGCAGGGCCCACAATTGGATTGCGGTGATGAGATAATGAGAAAGCGTCTCCATAACAATTAAAAAAAGAAAAAAAGAAACGGAGCTGTAGCTGCAAACAAATATTCTTGAATACTTTCAGCTTTCTTTTGGAACAGGGAGCAGGGCCTTCGTTTAAGTGTGTTTGATGCGTATAATCATAATAGGCACTCGGGGGAAATTTGTCTTTGCCTAGAATATCATGGATGCAGTTTTCAAATAAGGTCATCGTTTAAAAAATTACTTGCTAATCTAATGTGTTGTAAGGTCAAAAGTTTACCACATACTCTCTAATGAAGGTCTGGCACTTGTTTGATCCTGAAAATTAAGGTTTAGGATCTGCACTTGGCATCCTTAATAGAGATGGATAAGGTAGGTTTAACCGAGAAGAAGTTGAACCCCGGGGGAAATTTCCATCCTTATCTTTAATACAGACAAAACCTTGAACTTAGCCCTGCTGAAAGATACTCGACCTCAAAGGTTTATAGTATACTAACGTAAACCAACTGTAACCCAGCTATTCCCTAAAGGTATTAAGAGGAATGGCACTCATAAACGTAAAGTAATAAATCTTTGCTCTTCCGCTAAACTCAAAAGAATCGCAATTCCGTTCCGTCGGATATACAATCCTGATGGAGGACCAAACCGTGGTAATATGGGACGATAAAAAGGCCTTGTGGACCTAGTCAGAATTATCAGTCCAATCAAAAGTAACCCATATAACTGACAAACATTATTGAGACGGGTCGCACGAATGATCCCTATTTCTCAAGAAATCTGAAAGTGTTCAAGAATGTTTGTTTAAACTGACCTATTTTGCAACTATGCCCAAAAAATAGAAGTCATAAGTATAAACGAATTACTTCTTTATGGTTCAGCTACACACAGAAGAGTGAAATCACATTTTGATGAAGGATTTAGCTATGGCAACGCGGGGCGATGTAAAAAGGCGTGGTGCAGCTAGTTGGCGTTTTGTAACTAGTTGGTGTGGTGCTAACAGTTTCATAAAAAATGATCTGTCCAACTGGTAGCTATCGTTACAAGAAGTGGACCCATTGATTCCGCAAACAACTCTCCAGAGTTGGACCTTTTGACTTGAAAATACCCAACACTAATATCATAAAAATTGCGCGATGATGTAAATGTGGTGCCAAATCACATTACTCTATCATATTCAGTATTGTCTCCAATTTTAGGTTCGTTTCCATCCTAACGACGCCAATTATATGGCTAGTTCTTCCATAGATGGCTTAATCAACGTGTTTGACATAAGTAAAAATTCAGAAGAAGACGCCCTTCTCTATACTCTTGGTTCTGAGGTGTCCCCTGTAAGTTTTTTAACTGTATTTTGGGACTTAACAATTTTTTTTGTGAAATATTGCATTTAACTTTGGTGCTGTCAAGATGAATTTATAAAAGTCCGCATGCAAACGTTATCATTCTTATGAGCCTTTAAACAGCTCTCCTCGATGTTTCAGTGCCTCATTAGTAATGCCAAATACAGGAGATATCAGTGATGCACAGGTGAAGGTGTGGTTTTCTTCTGTTTTTAACATTATAGGTTTTCTTCTGCTTTAAACTTCCAGTGAAGGTTTGTGGACGTGGGAATTTCACTTTACTTTTCCATGGGAATACTTTTTATTCTGATTTGTAACTAGGGGGGGGTCCAACAGCCAATCTTCTGTACAAAATGACTAGGGAGGGGAAAAATCAATAATAATTCAGTGAAGTCATATTACTCTATAGTAATTATCCCCTAATGGTGTGGAGGGTTGTACTTGAGGTTTTAGATATCAGAAATTAAGGTTTAGGCCCAGCTCTTGCCATCCTTATTAGATTTACCTTACCATCCTTAATAAGGTTAAATATTTTGTAACTTTTAAATTAGAGAAGAGTGGGAGCAATACATCATTTTCGCAGCTCTCTGCTAATTTATGCATGTCATTTGTTAAAAAGAGAAACAAAATTTCAGAATCTATTAGCTATGATATGTAAATCTAATATATGCTAGCCATAAGCATCCATGCATAGGAAGAACAACATTAAATTCAACTTTAAAAAATATCATAAAAGTGAACAAGTTTGGATGAATAAATATTAATTGTCAGTCTGAATAAAATAACAAAGAAAACCAAAAGTTTGAGGCTAGTAAAAATCGTCGCTAGAAATCGTACATGCTTGAATAATCAAATAGCTTCGAGAATTAAAATGATTATTCTTTGGACCACCTAACTATCAAACGTGGTAAGACCAAGAGAAAACTTCGAATAGATTAAATTTACAACGTGCAATTATCGACAACCTGGACTATCAAATTAGAGAAGATTCTATAAACAAGAATTTACTCAAATGATAATTCGTTGGAAGAAAAAGAAGTTTCTGTCCCACCAACTAACAATTAACAAATCTACAACTTAGACAATTATGTAAAACTAGACCAATAGGGGTAGTTAAAGTAAAGGGCATTGACAAATTTTCTAAACTAATGAAAATCCAAAATAAAAAAGACAGAGAAATGGGGGTAAAAGATAAGCGACAAGGGAGTAAAAAGTACCGAAACCAAAAGTTTGAGGCTAGTAAAAATCGTCGCTAGAAATCGTACTTGCTTGAATAATCAAATAGCTTTGAGAATTAAAATGATTATTCTTTGGACCACCTAACTATCAAACGTGGTAAGACCAAGAGAAAACTCCGAATAGATTAAATTTACAACGTGCAATTATCGACAACCTGGACTATCAAATTAGAGAAGATTCTAAAAACAAGAATTTACTAAATTGATAATTCGTTGGAAGAAAAAGAAGTTTCTGTCCCACCAACAAACAATTAACAAATCTTCAACTTAGACAATTATGTAAAACTAGACCAAAAGGGGTAGTTAAAGTAAAGGGCATTGACAAATTTTCTAAACTAATGAAAATCCAAAATAAAAAAGACAGAGAAATGGTGGTAAAAGATAAGCGACAAGGGAGTAAATAGTACCGAAATTGAAAATGATTGTATGATAATTGGTTTTGGAATTTCGACATGGATAAGGTCATCAATGCTTAACATGCCTTTTATTAATCAGTCTGTTAAAAAAACAAAGGTTCGGCGTTATGTTCTTCATTATTATAAAATGGCACTTGAATATAATTATGAAAAAAATTATATTTAATTATAGTGAAGAACGACATCTAACCCATGTTAGCTGAAAAATAAACAGGCATTGTGTAATTTCCATTGGTATCATGGCTGTAGAGATTACTGAAACCTGGTAAAGAACAAACAATTGCATATATTGGATATAGTTGGCTGCCTGACTCTCTAAGGTCAGTTACTATTTCAAATAAGAATAACCCGTGAATAGTATAGTAGATTTGTGTTCTGGACCGCTCATCAAATCAATTAAGTTTACCCCCTTTTTAATCGAATTTGCACTATTTTAAACGAAAAATTCCGAAGGATTTTCCTACTTGGAATAGTAAGAGACGAGCATCAGAAGCTCAGGCAGCAAAGATAAGTTAAGTATGGTACCAAACCTCAAAAAAACAATTTTTAAAAGATACTTGCATTATGTTGAATTTAATTTAGTATAGGCTGCGGTTTGTTCTCTACTAGGTTTAAGGTATCAATAAAACCATAGTACCAATGATACTTGCATAATTGCCATTTCTAGTATCGATCCTTTATGTTCATTTCTACCAGTCTTGTGGGAGACCAGGGTTTGATTCCCCGTCAGAGAGAACTTTTATATATTAAATTTAAAGCGATATGACTTCAATTTAAAATTTAATACAGACGCTCATTTTAGCTACTTCTTAGCTAAAATAATGAAGGTTATATGAATGAAGCATGGGGAATCAGGTAGCAAAATCATCAAGAAATGGTACTACCCCACAGAGAGTTTTCTTTTTTTACTGTAAAACAGTGTCCTTAATCAGTTTGCATTTACTGTTCCAAAACTCCTATATTGTTTTGTGTATTCAGCAAAAGGCTAGTTTTTATAATCCTAAAAACACGCAGAAATACAATTAGTTGGTTTATTTGTACTATTTTTATTTAAGTGTTAACTTCCCTCAGAAAAACCTCGATTTTAGGAATTAATCTACCCCTTTTTAATTTGGCTTTATTCTAGAGGGAACACTCCAATTATCTTCGTTTTTTGTTTCTTGTTTTTGCAGGCACCTCGTATACGGAACAAATTCTGTTTTTGTTTTTTTTTAAGTTGCCCATACAAGTTAGTATAGGCAAGGCTTGATTCTTTATCTCAAACAGCAACCGCCCAGTTGTTGTTTTTGAGGAAAATATCCGGCAAAATTCGAATGCTTCAGCGCTCTTGTATATTTATTTTTAGTAGATATGGATTATTTTAGTTATTACTATGGGCCGTGATCGTCTCTTGCTAGGCTGCTAGTTACCGCTGACACCTGGATGTACATCACTTATAAAGAAACTTGATTACAAAAAGGAAAACTCCTATGGCTTTTTGTTGTTTCCAATAGTAAGAGACGATCCGCAAACAATCGGCCAGCTAACTAAGTCCATAATATGCTCTTTAACATAAACTTTATTAACCAGATATTTTAATATATCCTGCATGGTTCAGTGGTAAGATATTTGGCGCTGACCCAGAAGTCTTGAGTTTAGGGTATGAGATATTTCTACTTCTGATGTTTTCTTAAGTAATATAATTAAAATAATCATTTCTGTAATTATTCCTTTTATCACTTCAGTTACTATGGGCTATAGTTCGTTTCTTAATGAAGTTCTAGCTAAAATAAAGAAGATAATATGAATGAACCACAATGTTCAGTTCCTTTTGGCTAGAGTTCGCTCTTTACTATAAATTAATGTAAAGAAAAGCCTATGGCTTTTTCTTATTTGTTACTAGCTGTTGGTGTGGCGCTTCGCGCCACACGAACACCTAATTGGCTGGTGCGCTTCAAACTGCCCCCCAAGCTCTCTCCCCCCCGCGCGTAAGTCGTTACGCGCCATATTAGTCACGCGCCATTGTAGTTGTGTCACTGTGTCCCACCTGTGAATATAGATAGATATATATATGTTTTTAACTACGTAAAACTTGCGAATATACAACATTCTTTGCTGTCCCATTGTCTGTGCATATAAATATATTGTCAGGTTTACCGACTCTTCAACATGCAACATATAATTGTCCATGGGAAAGCAATCCGTATTCAGATATATACCGCATTTTTCTAAAATTGCCCTTGAGCTTTGTTGATGGTGATTGCTAATCGAATATTCCCTGTGTCCCCGTCGTCATTTATATATCCCCCCTTTGCCCTTCCGGCGTCCCCGTTGTAGTTGTGTCCCAGTCTGTAAGGTCATAAAGTCTTCAATGGCTCTGGTGGTGCAGCCATTTTAGGAAGTTTAACTTTTCCTGAGGCGCAACACATTCCCATTGTTTCTCCATCAAATTTCAAGGCCTTGCAATAGGGACAAATTTTAGACATAGTCCCGATTTGAACACATCTACTCAAGCTATAATCATCGACTGGGCTGTACCTGAATGCTAGGCGATAATTTTGACGTTCCTCTTGTGATTCCTCGGCACGCTTTCTTTTGGCATTATCTCTTTGAGCCGTAAGCCTGTTTTCACGTTGTTCTTGTGATTCCTCGGCCCGCTTTCTTTTGGTATTATCTCCTTGAGCCGTAAGCCTGGTTTCACGTTGTTCTTGTGATTCCTCGGCATGATTTTTTTTCGGTAATTTCTATTTGAGCCTCAAGCCTGTTTTTACGTTGTTCTTGTGATTCCTCGGCATACATTCGCGTTGCTCTCGTGGTTCCTCGACACGCCTTCATTGACGTAAATTCATTTTAAAGCTCAAGAATTTATAATAAACCTCAAACTTTTGAGTTTCTGTTTTAAGGTTTTCGAATTACTTTAATCCATTGTCAAAATATATTGAAATATCTGTGCAATTACCAGTTTTTACATTTTAAACAATTTAATAAAATTGGAAGAGCCTTAATTTTTTTGAATACTTATTATTCAAAAAAGTATGATCGACTTCTTGATTAAGATAGAGTGGTAGAGAAAGTGAAAAAGAACTGAAACCTCTTTTTTTAGTTTTTTTTTAATGATTGCCATTGTGCTCAGTTTTTTCTTTTTCTTTTTCCTTTTTATTTTTTCCTTTTTCAGTTCTTTCTTTTTTTAGTTTTTTTTTTTGGTTTTTTCATTTTTTTTCTTTTTTAGTTTTTTCTTTTTTAATTTTTTCTTTATTTTTTAATTTTTTCTTTTTTCTTTCTTTTTCTTTAGTTTTTGTCTTTTTTATTTTTTTATTCTTTTTATTCAGTTTGTCAAACCTTTCAAAACCTAGCGTATAAAAGTATAAGTGTAGACAATGAGTGGGCAATTACAGGCTGGCATAAACTTCACTCATTCGCCTACTTTCCACATTTTGAGATCAAAGTGCCTGGCGATCAGTCACACAATAAGAAAACTACCGGGAACAATAGACGTCTAGGTTTCCTATTGTGGAAACCTAGCTTTATCTTTAGTAACTCCAATTATTGGAGGGAAGAGTATGTTTCAAACACTACTAAAGGCGGAATTGACGATCATAACCTGTTGTGAGCTCAACTCATTTGCCTCCTTTCCTAGTTTTAATATCAATATACTGGACAGTCAGTCACACAACCAAAATAGAGGATGGGAATAACAGAGGATGTATGAATATTTGAAAAAGTAGCTGCAGATAGCATGATAGCTCCTTTGTACACTCGGTCTCTGGCCATACCACGCTTGTTATCATGACGTCGTGTTTCCGTTTTTTTTAACCCGGACTTCATAATTATACTAAATATAATATTTGGTTTTATCGAGGGTATAAATATTTCGGAATTTTAGCCGAAGGTCAGCCAATGTAACCGTAATTCACCCTCTTCTGGAAAGTTAGCTAATTTTTCTTTCGAGCTTCGTTCAATCGTCTCCTGTCCTTTTTTAAGAGCGAAGTACCTGACCGTCAGTCACACACCAAGCAAAAACTATCTGGAACATCAGAGTATGTAATAATTATTCGAAAAAGTAGCTGCATATAATGTGATAGCTCCTTTTTCGGCTAAACCTACCATGCTTGTGACCATGACGTAATATTTTAAGTTTTTTACATCCCGGACTTCATAATTATACTAGATATAATGTTTGGTTGCATTTATGGCACAATAGTTTAGAATTTTAGCTGAAGATCTGTCAATATGAGCGTAATTCCTCCTATTCTGGGAAGTTAGCTGATTTTTCTTATTAACTCCGCTCAATTCCATTCTCTCAACATTTTGAGATCTAACTCCCTGACGGTCAGTCACACAGTAAAAAAAAAACTATCAGGAACTACTGAGGATGTAATAATTTTTTTTAAAGTACCTGCGGATAGCATGATAACTACTTTGGATTTTAGGTTTTCGACCGTCATGATAACGGTCCTGCTACCAGTTTTTTTTTTTTTTTTTTTTTTTTTTTTTTTTTTTTTTTTTTTTTTTTGCCTGAATCGGATAATTATGCTCAGTATAATACTTGATTTTATTGGTGGCAGAAAGATTCCATAATTTTACCCGAAGATGATTCAATATGAGACTTCCTTTTCTGAAAACCTAGCTGATTTTTCTCATAAACTCCGCTCAGTCGTCTCCTCTTCATGTTTTAAGATCAAAATACCTAGCGGTCAGTCACACACCATAAAAATTATCAGGAACAACTGAGGATGTAATAATTATACATGTCTCGATTGAAATGCAGGGTAATTGATTTTTTTTTTCTTCTTCTTTTCTTTTCTTTTCTCTTTTCCTTTTCTTTTCTTTTTTTTCTTTCCTTTTCGTATTGTTTTTATTTGTATGTGTATTGGGGTTGTAAGCCCAAGCAAGCTTTGCTTCGGGCCATTTGCTTGTTTTGTTTTGTTATTTATATTAATAAACCCATCTTTCTCTCTCACTATTGGGAAAAGTTGCTGGGGATAGTATGATAACTCCTTTGGATCTTAGGTCTTTGGCCGTACCACGCTTATTATCATGACATCATATTTCCAGTTTTTTTCTTATAGCCTGGATTTGATAATTATTCTCAGTATAATACTTGATTTTATTGATGGCACAAAGAAATCATAATTTTACCCGAAGATAAATCAATATGAGCATACTTTTCGCTTTTCATGGAACCTGGCTGATTTTTCTTACGAACTCCGCTCAGTCGCATCCTCTCCATTTCTTAAGATCAAAGTACCTGATGATCAGTCATACACCAAAAAAACTATCAGAAGCAACAGAGGATGTAAGAATTATTCGAAAAAGTAGCTGCAGATAGCTTGATAGCTCCTTTCGATAATCGTTCATCGGCTATACCATGTTTGTTATCATGACGTCTTGTTTCCAGTTTTTTTATAACCCAGATTTCATAATTATACTAGATATAATATTTGTTGTTTCTAAATTGCACAAATATTTCAGAATTTTTCAGAAGATAAGTTAATATAAGCATAACTATCCCTGTTCTGGAAAGTTAGCTTATTTTTCTCATGACCTCCAATCAGTTGCCTCCTCCAAATGAGGATGCAATGATTATGCATACAAAAAGTAGCTGCGGATAGCATAATAGTACCTTTAGATATTAGATCTTCGGCCTTACCACGGTTTTTATCATGACGTCATGTTTACAGTTTTTTGTAGCCTGGATCTCATAATTTTGCTCAGTATAATGCTTGATTTTATTGACGGCAGAAATATTTTATAATTTTACCCAACGATAAGTCAATATGAGCATAACTCTCCCTTTTGTGGAAAACTAGCTGATTTTTCTCATGAACTCCGCTCAGTCTCTTCCTTTCCGCGTTTTAAGGTCAAAGCACCTGACGGTCAGTCACACACCAAAAAAATATCAGGAACAATTGAGGATGTAATAATTACTTAAAAAAGTAGCTGCGGATACGATTATAATTCCTTTGGATCTTAGTTTTTCGGCCGTACTACACTTGTTATCATGAGGTCATCGTTCCAGTTTATGTTTCCAGCATAACCCATTTTCTGGAAACCTAGCTGAAATTTCTTGTTTTTTGCAACACATCTAGTGACGGCAAAAGAGAGTGTTCAAACGCAACTAAAAGTACAAACGAGGCTATAAGTTGGCATGAACTCAACTCAGTTGCACTCTTTCAAAGTTTTACGACCGAAGTACCTGACGGTCACGTCGTGTAAAAGGAAAACTATCTGTAACAATAGATGAGGGAATAGATATCAGCGGTTGTCATGACCTAGTGAGGAAGGAAACACTGCCCAAAGCAACCCAATGGTGTAAGAACAGGACAGTTAGTCTAAATGGATCAAGGGTTAGGGCAGCTTTTTGGTATTTCTCAGACAATAAGTTTTGATAATTGTTTAGATCTCATTCTTTTTTGACTGCGTGTGCAGTCAGCTGTAATAGATGATGAAGAAACTTCAGCACTGACAGCAGAGATGCAAGCATGGCTAGGTAGCACTTCAGTCAGCTGCATATCGGTCTCTTCGATAGCACCATATAGACTTTCTTCCTGCTGTTTGTCAGCTGTTAACAGAAACTTTCTTAATTTATAAATTTGGTAAGGATCATTTAGCAAAAATATTAAATATCTTGATGTACTACGGATAGACTTTTCCACGCCTTTATCCTTTGGGTAATTAAATTTTTGAAGTAGTTGCAGCACCGACATCTTTTCTCGGAAGTAGTCAGCAAGTTTTTGGTTGCCATATACAAATAGGATTTTCACTAGATCTAGAGATTTCTTTACATGCCTGAAACGCTTTCTGTCCGTTAAGCGCTTCTGAACAGCAGAAAAAAGGCAAATAGTAGTAGTATCTTCATTTGAGAGTTGTATTAAACTTTTGATTAGGTCCTTTGAGGGCTCTGAATTGTCGTTGCAGGTAATCTCCCGAACTAACTTTTCAACCTTTGTTAGAGAAAATAATTTATTTTTTACTTTTCTACGAATATTTCTGAACCACATAATAAAATCTAAGATTTAACATGAAGGGTTTATCATAATTAAGATTAAGCTTTCACATGAAAATGACAATTGCTCGTAAAACAAAACAAAAAAAGTTGTTTAATTGTGCTGTTTTATTTATTCGATTTGTTTGGAACAGATATATCGAGTTAAAATAAGATTATTTTGGTATTTTTCATTTTAACACGATATCTACTGAAAACACAAAGTTCGTCTAATGTTATAAATGAATGCGTAGACCTCCAGTAAATTTCCTGGGGGTAGGGGCAAAGGCAAGTCGTTAACTCACTTTGCTCGTTAATATAATACAAGGTTATCGCTGTTCAACGAGAACTTTCTGTCTGGGTAACTCGCTTCATTTTTTGGTATAACATTCAACTCGGTTTTGTTGCATCCTCGTTGCAAGGTATCTTTCCTGTAAGCTTTTCACAGTCCAGTTCTTCAATTGGCAATCCTTCGAAAGATTCCAATTTGCTCTATCGGACAGATACTTTTCCTTTTGTAAAAGTCCTTTACGCAGATAGACAGTCGCTTAATCTACTACACATCTTTATATTTTATGACGTGAACATGCCTAACAGTGAATTAGATGGAGTTGTCTTCTCTCAACAGTTCCTTAGTTTCTTTCTAAAGGAAATAGAACAGATGCTGGTTCTGTTAGATGAATTTTATTCTTTCCAAACTCTATGTGAACACTCTGTGACTCACCATCATATGTTTGTGTTCTACGCAAATTTGCCCAAATTATTCCCGTTATTTACTGTTAAATAGACCTTGTTTAGTATTAATATTTGACCTTGGAACAACTTTTTCATTCTAAAATATTTTAAGCAACAGAGTCATTAGAAACAAACATCTTCAGAACATAATTATTGTGGGCTTCTGCTTAGTTTCTCAAAGGATGAATTTCCTTTAAAGTTAGCCGCTAAACAGCCCTTTGTGATGTTCCAATGCCCCATTAACAATGGAGGAAAAAGCCTTTTCTTTTCAAGCCAGGAAACTGTAAGTTCCCTGAATAGGGTTTTGAGCCATTCTGATTCCAGTTTTTTCCAATTTTTGTATCTGACGCTATTTTTCAAGGGTTTCGGGCTTTTTTTCAAAATTCCCTTAAATGCATTTCTCCAATGCGCAGTCGTGTAAAAACTAGCAAATATCGTGTCACCCTCTTGCCCCTTGTTTTCGATCAACTCCGTCAAAAAAACAATCGCCACAAATGGGAGAATTGACTGGATGTGTTCGGGAAAAGGATTTGGCAAGTGGGGGGGATTGATTGCCCTACAGTAACATTCGACTATTAAAAAGGCTCTAGAACTCTCAATTTTGAAATCTGATGAGGCCCCAATGCGTTTCTCCAATGTGCAAACCGTTGAAAAACCAGCAAATGTCATGTCATCCTGTTGCCGCTTGTTTTCAATCAACTCCATTGAAGAAACAATCGCCTCAAATGTGTCGCTAACACAAATTGAGCAGGTTAAAGAAAGAATTGCTGTCCTTTTGCAGGTGGCAGTGGGTTAGGTCGCAAATAACAATAACTTTTTGACTTCGTAATATTTCATTGGCTTTGTTGTTAAACTGTCTTAATTGATAATTGATCATGCATAAAATTTCATATGCAACCAATCTGATCACATCAATGCGAACATGCTCAATTCTTCTCCCTCAATGACACATTATTATCAGGTAAATTACCTGTTAAATTTTTAAATTTTGGTATTAACTCTTTGAGCAGCTTCCTCGGCTGTTTCTTCTGCCATTGTAGGATTTATACTAAAATTTCTCTTTGACTCAACTCTTTGAGCAGCTTCCTCGGCTGTTTCTTCTGTTATTGTAAGATTTATACTAAAATTTTACTTTGAATTGCCTTCTTATATACTTATAATGACGTCATATACAAAGCCTTTGACGTCATATAAAAAGCCCTTGACGTCACATGCAAAGCATTATATACTTGTAATGACGTCATATGCGGACAAACAAACACAAATATGCGGACAAACACAAAACATGGACAAACACACAAACTTACAACTTATTTATATATATATATATATATATATATATATATATATATATATATATATATATATATATATATAGATAGATAGATAGATAGATATGTAAACAGCGAATGAATTGCCGGAAGTAATTACAAGGGCTGTAAGTTATTACAGCCCTTGTTCTGTGGGCGGTGAGGGGGTTGATGTCCCCAAAGGCATAATTACAGGATCTTTTAATTATGCTAATGAAAGCAGACGTCTCAAAATTCAATTGGATGTTTGTTTTAGAAACTGACGGTCTTGGGAAAGGCTGTTGTTGCACTCAATTCACTTTTGAATCTAAAAAAAAAACACTATAAATTCCAATTTACAATCAAATGAGTTCTATCCAAAGTTTTTACGATCACTCATACCATAAAAACATTAAATCTTAATATGGGCAACTAATATAACTTATAGTTATTGCCCTGAGGGTCTTGGGGGAGGGGGGCATTCTTATTTACATAATTACTGGACCAATCAAATATGCTTAGCAAAATGGCTATCTCAAACGTTTGACTGGATATGCTCGGGGATAGAATGGGCGAGATGGGGGCTGATTGCCGTACAATCACAATCAACTTTTGAAAAGGGCACTAGAACTTTGCTGATGAGGGTAGGGGGGGCAGGCTCTCCTCTAATCCCTTTTGACAATGAGTTAGGACAATAGAACTTTCAATTTCCAATCGAATGAACCCCTTTCGAAGTTTCTCCTACAACTTCTTCTATGCGAAGTTTCCTGGTCAAGGATAGGCAGCTCAATTGTGCTGCTTATGATTAGCTTTTTCTTTGTTATCCATGAAGTGGCCATAACCTACCATATATGACGTCATTTGTTGTAATATTGCGATGTCATTGAAAGTGTATACACTGATAGTATTTCGGAGTAACTAAACTCTCATTGAACTGATATCATTTGCGTATTCTGTCACCTTGTTCAGGAAGATGTAGTTTTTGTCAAAAATTGAGAATATAAGACTGGAGATTTGTGATGTATTATTTTGCTGTCGTCGAAAGTGTGTAATACTGATAACATTTGAAAGTAATTGAACATTTCGAAGGTCAACAAGTGTCCAGAAAATTTTGTGACAGAATATGAAGTGACGTCTTTGTTTGTTCTATCATCTTGTGCATTAAGATGTAGTTATTTTCGAAAATTTAGGGAGGGTATATAAGGAAAGGGATTTGTGATATATTATTGCACTGTCATGGAAAGTGTCAGTAATGATACAATTTGGAAATGGTTAACAATCTCTCATAAATCTAAGTGGCAAAATATTGAGTGATGTGATTTCTTTGTTCTGTCATCTTGTTTATTAAGATGTAGTCTTGTCAAAAATGGGGTGAGGAGGGAGTCTATTAGAGGGGAGATTTTCTTTTATTGCTGCGCTGTCGTCGAAAGTGTATATACTAATAGCATTTGGAAGCAATTGAACGTTCGGAAGTAGTCCACAATTGCTCACAAATTTCAGTGACAAATAACCAATTGAGCATCCAAGACGGGATATTTTTAATGTATTATTGTGCTGTCATCGAAACTGAATATGTTACTGTGAATGTCCGAAATCTGGTTAATGTCCGAAATTCCATTTTCTCTGCTTTGATTCAATTAGCATAGTAAGTCAGTTTTTTCAGTCTTAAGCAGACTATGGTGCGTATCAGCCTTTTCAGTTTTATGCAAGCTTTGATGATAAACGGTAAAGTTAGGTTAGTTTGGGTATTTTAAATTAGGTCATAAATCTCAGAAATGGGTTAAAAACTTAATCTAATATGTCACCATCAAACCTTGTAGAAAACTGAAAATGTTGTCGGGCAACGCTGACTAATTCCAAGGAGAAAAAGAGGTATTTCGGACATTCAAAGGTGAATGTCGACATTCACCAATTCTGGACATTCACGGTAAGATATATAGGCTACAAATAAAATTTAGAAGTAATTGAATATTCAGAAGAGTTCAATGACTGGTCAAAAATTGAAGTGAAAAAAAAATACATACGTGCGTACAAACAAGACACCGAGTTATTGAAAACAAGTTACTGTAAGAAAATTATCAATTGTGCAGTTTTTGGTTGCAGTGATGCCAAATACAAAAAAAGCTGGGTGAAAAAATCAGCAAAAAATTAGCTAGAAGTATACATTCCAAACAGCTGTCTTTGGGAGCACCTGTCTAGTTGTCTTTGGGAAATAATAAATTGTTATAGACAAAAAGTGTCCTCAAATTTAGCCATTTGCATTTTTTGGCTGATTTATTTTCTTACGTTAGCATGGTGATGCTGATGAAAATACGAAGAAAAACTTAGATTATCCAGGTTTTCAGTATGAATAGAACTAAGATCGGAATGATTTGGCAAAATACTTTTATTCTAATGTCCTTTGGACTCCTTTCTTTTCTTTTTTTCTTGTATTCTTAGTCATAACTTCTTTTCAAGATTAACAGCATTACATGCTAACGCAAAGATTATTTCTCAGGAGAATGATCAAGTCCATTTTAAGTTTTAAATTTATTGTTTTGTTTTTGCCAGTCGCTTTTGTGCATTCATAGAAGTAGCTGGCTAATTTTATGTGTCAGTATTGATATTATAGTTAGGCTCTTTTGGTTTTATATGTGTTTTATCCATATTATTTCAGTTTTAGGTTCTATTTTTTTCTTTTTTCTTGCTTTTTTGCCTCTCTATGCTGAAGACGCCTCGTTGTATACGGGTGAAATGTTCGTTTGATTGTTCTTCTTTTCTTTTCCTTCATACTGGCCCGCTTTTCGTTTTCAGATTTGTTTCTTTGTTTTGGATGTACATAGTGTCTTTTGTTTTACTTAGGTATCCTTGTCATTTCCAAATCATACACTTGGGATATTCTGGGAATCTAAGCATAGCAAACGATGCTTAAAAGCTTTTCTACTAAGCCAATTTGCGAGTAGTGTCTAATATACATAATTCACGGTCATAGTGGAGGCTATGTGGACTTTTTGTCATCTGTTTGACTTTTTGTCTCAATTCTATCAGAACGAGCTCAAAGACATTCTTACACTATAGAGCTTTAGTGTAAAGAGCCTGGGTTTCAGGAGGACACAGCCAATAAACCAGTTTTGTACCTGTTTAAAAACTTCTCATTACATACCATTCACCCCTCTGATAGAACAGGTTTCTGTGTTCCGCAGGTTGGGGTCGGGTTAATGGGGTGGCGATTTCAAGCCATGAAGTGTCCTCTCTGTGACCTTGTCCTTGTAAATTACTGATTGGCTCGATTTCAGAATTAACGGCGTTAAGCCAAGTTTGTATTTGTTCTCCATTCTATTTTTTTTATCAGGTCTTGGCTTGGACGGGCATTTTAGCCCCCACAGTGTGGTATTTTTGACGTTTTACGTTGAAGTGTCGACGTTTGAAGTGGTCGACTTGTTGAATTTTGTTGGACTCGCTGAAATCTCCCATTTATCACTTGCTGGGAAAGTAGAAACCAGAAGTGTTTTTTTTTTATCAGTTTTTTTTTTTTGCTTTGCTTTGATCCGCAGGAATATATTAAACCGACAGGTTCCCAGTCTGAGGGTACCCTTTCTTCTTGTTAGGTGTCCGCCAGGGTTAGGTTGACATGGCTGTTGCCGCCCTTCTGTCTTAGTGAGGCTGCCTAGCTGGAGTATTTTATATGCAAAATCTAGGAAAAGGGGCTAATGCCCTCCCTCAAATTGAGGCCTGCTCACAGATATGGCGAAAATCATTTACGAAGCTCGTCAATTTCTGAAAAGGACAAATTTAACAAACTATTTAAAATTAGCTAAATTTTATTTGGTTTATACCTTTTTTCTTAATTTCTTCAACTAAATTCATTTTTTGCTAGGCTACCTTAAAGAAACTAGCCCAAAATATCAGTACGGCTTTCAAGTTTCAAATAAAACTGGAGGTGGAAAGATCCAGCGTTAAAGGTGATTGATAAAAATAAGGGTTATTAGTCTATAAACTTGGCTATGTGATAATTATTGGCTTATGTGATAAAAAATGTGATAATTACAACTCGCATCGGTTTCAACTTTTTTTTTAAGATTTAAAAGTAACTGTTTTCACTCCTATAGTAGGTCTGTATATTTTTTTTCGAAGTTTACCTAATATAAAGATAAAGGCTGAACGCCAGTTAATATCCTGCTTCCCTATCAATGGGTGGCAGCTATTGACAATTTGCTAGGTAGTAACTTGAAGTGAATTTAATAGTTGCTTTTAAATTATTTTTATTTCATTGTTTTGCAGGACACTTTGAAATGGCTGAAAAGAAGCAATGCCATCTATAACCATTTGGGTGTAGTCTGTCAGTCTGAAGAATATCAGCTATGGGACATTGAATAGAGTATGCCTTCATTCAAATTTGAAAGGGAAACATTGTCAAAAGCGCTTATGGTAACATCATCATCTCTCTAACCTCTAACTCTCTCTATCCCTATTGCTATTCATATTTTTATATCCTTACTTTCTTGAATCCTTTCTCTTTGCTTCCTTTTCCATGTAATTTTCTTTTGCCTTGAAGCTTATCAAATCTGCCTATTATCATTTTTTCATTCTCAACAGAGCTTGTTCAACTGTTCTTCTGAACCATTCTCTTGTTCACTTTTTTTTCTGTATACCTCAAGGATGAAGACACTCCAGAGCCATTGATGTATGAAACCAAGAAAGGACAGGATATAATAAATGAAAAATAAATCAAATAGGTGAGAAAACGAGAATTGTGTCAGCTAGCGGCAAAATATGAAGGCGAAAAACAAGCAAATATTTCTACAAGGACCTCCTCCTAGTCGTTATCAGTGCTCATAAAAAAAAATTCAACTTTTTGAAGTGAACCTAAAAAGAGGAGGAAAGATACTGAATAGAAAAAAAATAGCAAAAATAAATGAAAGAGAATTCACCAGTTGGATTGGACAAGCCCTCTTGCCTCGCAATAGACTTCGCCTTTCTGCAACTTCGATTTTCATTAGATATGTGGACACGTTGTCTTAAATTAAACTAGACGAAAATCTTGATCAGGTCTTTTGATTTTCAGTTGTGAGTTTGGTCATTTATAATAGATATTAAAGTTGCCTCCTCAAAAGGAACCAAATATTGTTTTGTAACCATAATCATATTTACATTTGTATATTTTTACATTTTCTTGGTTATTAGTCCCCCACAGTCCTTGGACTGGGGTGGATTTTAGTAACATTGATGCTCGGGCCATATTATAGTCGTGTTAGTCACTAAAATCAAAATTCCTCATGTGTTAGTTCAACATATCCTGATAATTTCAAATTAATGCTCTAAGTTTTTGAGATATTGCTGGCATCCGTTGTGACAACCTGCATGCACATAGTGTATTTTGATTTTGTTTAATATCTCTTAACCATTCTCTAAATATTTCACCTTAACATCGCTTTTTGATATATTGCCTTTTGTTCAATTCAACATCCCTCTCAGCATGTCTTGAAAGTTTCAACTTAATACCTTAAGTGGCTCTTGAATTAAAATTTACCCCAATTATGTGCGCTGTTCTTAGTTTCTCGAGCTCAACATTGTTCAGTTTTACAAACAAGATTCGACTGACCAATCAGAATCAAGAGTTAGGGCATATTTTTTTGAAGCTAGAGAATAGGCTTATACCTAAAATAACAAATAAATTATTTAATAAAATAACATGATAGAAACCGGAAAAGTTTTTCAGACCAAAAAAGTTCAAACGTGACATTTAGACGTGACACAAACGATATAGAACTAAATTTTTTGGGCCTATATCGATATAGATCTAAAGGAACGCATACATCATTTCCAGCTGATAGGAAAATCAGTTGTAAGTTTGCTCTTAAATAAATGTCGTTAGCGTATTGTTAATGTTGTGAAAATACTGGTTACAGTGATGAGAATGATAGATGTTGGGATTGTATCTTGTATCTGAGACGTTTAGCTACCTTTTTTAGTCATAACGAAATGACTTCTTTCTTCTTCTAATCATATCTTTTCCCAGGGGTTGTGGGGACCCATTTTGTCCCCATAGGTATAGTTGTTGAAATCAGGTATAGTTGTTGGTATAGAGGTATACCAACAACTATACCTAGTTGTTGTAGTTATTGTTAGGTATAGTTGTTGAAATTAGTTCGAATGAGCCATTGAACGTCTCTCTTTGATGTTCTGGTTAACTGCTAATCCTGCTAATGTTGCAGTAGCCTGCTAGTGAGTAGAGGATTTGCTAAAATTAATAAGGGGGCAGGGAGAGGGAGTATGCAGCAGGGTTTCTTGTAGACCTCCTGTAAAGTATTTTGGACCATAATGATTACAATGGTACCGTTTTATATTTCCAAGCTTTTCCATTTAAGAAGTAGCGCGAAAAGTGCCACTTTTGTGATATATTTTTGTGATATATGGCACTTACGGATGGTAGAATTGAAACACGTATATATGAGCAATAGCTTTCAAGTGAGCCATTGAACATTTCTCTTAGAAGTTCTGATAACCCAATAGCCCCTACTAATAGCGGACATGAGGCGTGGCACTGAAAGGGCCATTTTAGTGCCATTTGGCACTTGCCAATGATGGAATTTATAAAAAGCTTATAAATATGGGATTTTTTTTTAATGAGCCATTGAACATCTCTATGATGTTCTGGCAAACTTGCTAGCCTTGGATAAAGAGAAAAAAAATGAGACACATCAGTGCTACCTCCAATGTTGCATTTTGTATTTCGATCTGGGGCTATTTTTGTGGGGTTTCAGGCTATTTTTTAAATTACCATAAATTTCTTTTTGCAAAAAAACTTTTATCTTTAAGATGAACCAAACAGTAGTTATATCTACTTCTGAATTACTGTCAAACGGCAATTTTTTCTCACTCGGCGGTTTGTTTCTAAAAGCGGTTTTTAGTTTTTGGTTACTATGGGCTATGATTAGGTCCTTATTAGGTTGCAGCTACTGCTACAACCATGATATAATTTAAAATAAACAAATATATATCAAAATTTTGTTAATGACGCTTCTTTTATCGTAAAATTTAAAGATTATTAAGGTGTAAAGGATATCTAAGATTAAATATGATTTATTTGGTTGGTCAAGTTGAAATTTTCGCGACCCTACATATGTAAAAAAAAATTATGAAAAATCGGAAACTAAAATTTCAATGACAAAGGACCTCCATATCCAGTTGTGTGGCTTTCTGTAGTAAATTTATCCTAATTTAAAATAAATAAACGTAGGTCGAAAATCAGCAAAAAAAGGCTAAATCAAGAGGGCGTTTCATGCCTTCAGTTTTAAACAAATAAATCTGGGCGGAAAATCTGCAATAAATAGGCTAAATCGTACGGCATCAAATAGCTCAAGAAGGTTTAGATTTGTTTTTAAAGTGTAGTTGTCTTCAGGAGTTGAATTCTTACAGAAGAAAGGCGTCGTCAAATTTCACAAATTATTATGCATTCATATTTTGTCGGCTCTACGTGGCAACACTGATAATAATGTGATACTGCCCTGAAGCATCATAATTTTGAAACAACCAAAAGAAAAATGTTTGAAAACCATGATTCTCAGTTATGGATAGACCTAATACGTGCGGTGAGGGCCGAAAATACTTTTCATTTTGATGCTCCTGGAACTTTAAAAAGCATTTTCCTTATAAAAAGTCTTTTTTTATTTCAGAGAACATCCCCAGAAGCATGTTATCTTGTCGACAGTTTTCAGTTTGATGACAGTGATGATGTTTTCATTCTTGGAGGATCGAAAAGAAAACACGGGTTGGTATATCCTTTTCTTTTGAAGTTAATGTTCAAAATCCATTCTTTCTAAGGACGGAAATAAATCTAGGTGTAAAAACATTAAAAACGCTAACTGAAACAGAATTGTCCGCATGTAATGGTACACCCAGTTTCCACTATTGAGAAATATGTTCAGCAATTTGTGTTTTATTTTACCAGACATTTTAACAATAACGCTTAGACTCAGTAGTTGATGCTTGACCTAGTTTGTGTTATGTTTTTATTCTTGTAATATTGATTTTTTTTTTTTTTTTTTATGTAGCGTACCTGCGCTAGTCTAAGCTAGTTTAGTTTGCAAATCATCATTTATTCATATAACCTTAATTTTGTTTATTCTACTACTACTGCTGCAACTAACAACTCACTGCCACATAAAGCCATCTGTTCTTCCATCTCAAACTGTTCTCTCTTTACCCCCTTCCAAGACGTTTCAATTTCCTTTGAAGCCTTTCTTATGTCCTCTGTCTACCCCATCCGGGAATGATCTGCTTTTCGTTTGGCTCTAGATAGATAGCCAAAAAGGATGATCTTTGACAATCCGTTATCCATCAGCTTCAAAACATATCCTTCATTTTTAAACCTTTCCTTCATTATAGCCATAGAAAGAGGGATAGAACCACATTTTTCGTACAGCTTACTGCTTGAAACACATTCTTTCAAATGGCTACCCAAAACTATCCGTTGAAAATTTCTCTGGAAAAGATCTAACAAATCCTCTTTCTTCCGAAGTGCCCACTTTTTAGAACCATATATGATCACTGTACCAACAGTCACTAGAGGTTTCGTTGTGCTTCTAAAATACTAACCAATGGTGAAGTTAATTACCGTTCGTTTTTGCCACCAAATAATACCCAACAGCATATTTCTTTGCTCTTCATTTTCATTTTAATTTGCTCTTCTTCTCTTTGTTGCACGTCCTGTAACCGCATATTTCTTTGCTCTTCACTTTAATTTTGACTCGTGTTAATTTTTCCTGTTGCTTATCTTCTAACCGTATATTTCTTTTTTCGTCACTTTTGTTTTTGACTCTTTGTAATTGTCGTTGATACAAGTATTCTAACTGTGTATTTCATTGTTTTTTTTTGTAATGTTTTATCATTACTTCAGACGTTTTTTCAATACCCTTTACCTTAGTTGTTCGGATTGGTCTTGTCACATTTGATATTCTAGGTTATTTATTTGTCCTCTAGGCATTATGAAAGTGAGTAAAACGTCTTCTGTAAATAGATTCGTTACTCTTGGTATTTTATACTTAGCTATGTTCTTTCTGTAATGTTGCATGCGTCATGGACATAAAAACGATATGATCACTCCTAAAAGGGAAATAATATAATCTACTCTTTCAAAATGTTCTCAAAAATATGACGTCGCACATGAAATTTTTTTTTCCATAATTAAAGCTCCAAATGAATTTTCTCAAACTCGTGATATATGTATTTCGTGTTTGCATGTCAAAAAAAAAAATTGACACGTTCTCATTCTTACTGTCGCTTTTAGTTCTCGCTGTCGCTGTTTAGTGAGTAAGTAACGTCCTAATAAAGGCAAACCAATTCATTCGGAAATTGTGGTGGTGGCAATGCAACTCGACCTTGCAAACAAGAATCTCAAAATGATTGTTTGCTACTCTTTCATCAGGAAAATGGAGAGCTCTACAGTGAGTACAAGCATTATTGAAGGGTGTCAATAGCTTATATATAACATTTACATAGTTTACGACATCTTTGTAGTTTGTGCTGGATTTTGTGCCATACCTTGTTGGCGTCAATGATTGTGACGTCGCTGCTCTTCTAACCTAATTTTTTTCCTTCTTAACTCTCATTTTTTACTGTTTCTGATTCTCGGTGTCGCATGTCTTCTAACTGCAAGGGTCTTTGTTCTTCACTTCTGTTTTTGGCGTGTCCTGATTCTCGGTGTCACATGTCTTAAAACCGCAAGCGTCTTTGTTCTTCACTTTCGTTTGGACACGTTCTGATTCTCATTGTTGCATTCCTTATAGCTGCATAATTCTTTCTTCTTCAGTTTCGTTTTTAATTCATTTTGATCCTCGTTTTTGCAAGTCCTTTAGCCGCATTTTTCTTTCTTCTTCATTTTGTATTTTCAGTATTTCAAATAATATGTCAACGCCCTTTGCTTTTGCTACCCGTATTGGTCTAGTCTCACATGATGGTCCAGATTGTTGATTGTTCAGGTGGTTGTACAAAAACTTTTTTTTATCCAAGGAACTATCATTTATAACAATGTTGTGTTTTTTGGGGGGCCTTCCTCTTGGTTTATTTTTCATACTTATGTTTTTCATAGGTATATTTTTCAAAAACATATCTGACCCGTTTAAAGAGATAAAATAGTTGAAACAAATTTGAATTCTGAAAAGACCGATTGTCTACTAAGCTTCAAACTTTTGTTTTATTTTGATTTTCGAATAGTTGTAATCTCTTGTTAAAAAATATAGAAATACTTTTGCTGTTTCCGGTTTCTGCTCTATAAGCCGTTTACAGTAAACTTTTACATGAATGAAAATTTTCATTTTTCCTCTTTTACACATAATTTTGAACGCAAATTTACTCTTAAGACCTTGTCTTTAGATATATAAACACAGGAAGAAACCTCATGGCGTTTTCTTAGCTCTAATAGTAAAAGATGAACCACAAGAAAAATTAATTTCCCAAAATTTAGGCTCTTAATGAATTTGTCAAACTTCTGACCTATCTACATCGTTTTTCAGGCTAGAAAATCCAAGAATGCCAATTTTGGCAAAAAAAAAATATGGAGCCGTTTTCAAGAAAGAATGTGTAAATCCATTAATAAATATGCAATTACTGCTTCTTTAAAGAGATAAAATATAAAATAATATCGTTAATATTGATAATAAATAATTAATTATTAAGAAATCGAAATTTGAATCAGACTATTGGTTTTTTTTCAGAAGTTAACATGATTTAGTCGACTTCTTAACTTTTTGTTAGGTTTGGGTGTGAAAGGGTTTGATTGATTTATAGATTTTGTTTATTCGCAAGATTATTTTTTAATTGTAATGACTAATACAAAATGACAAACAAGACTTTTCTTTATAAATTCTGAGCGATTTTTCAAAATACTATTTTGACAAAGACCATTGAAAAATGCGCCCTGAAAAAAATTCCCATGATCCAGTACAGTACCAAACACCACATAAATGTGGAATTTGTTTCCAAAGGATAATCGACTGTGCATCAAAATGAAAAGCAGCCATGAATTTCTTTACTGTTTGTTTTATCTACTGCTCCTGTTTCTAATGCGCCAGCATTAGCCTCTTTATCATTCATTTATATATTTTCCCCCTTTTTTATAATACCCTTTAAAAATTCTTTATCTGACATTTCCGAATCCAACTACGATCCAGATCCTGACATTTCGAGTCGTTTCATTTTTATGGCACTTGGTATTAACCAAGTGACATATAGCGATCGCAAATTCTGTCGGTCTGTCTGTCCTGGTTTTGCTACTTTAGGCACTTCCAGGTAAGCTAGGACAATGAAATTTGGCAGGCGTATCAGGGACCGGACCAGATTAAATTGGAAATAGTTTTCGCTTTTTCGTTTTTGCGATTTGACCATCTGGGGGGGGGGGGGTCGGTTAATTCGGACAAAATAGAAAAAATGAAGTATTTTTAACTTACGAACGGGTTATGGGATCTTAATGAAACTTGATGTTTGGAAGGATATCGTGTCTCAGAGCTCTTATTTTAAATCCCGACCAGATCCGGCGACATTGAGGGGAGTTGAAGGGGGGCTAAAATCTTGGAAAACGCTTAGAATCGGGGGATCGGGATGAAACTTGGTGGGAAAAATAAGCGGAAGTCCTAGATACGTGATTGACATAACTGGAACAGATCTGCTCTGTTTGGGGGAGTTAGGGGGGTTAATTATGAAAATTAGAAAAAATGAGGTATTTGTAATTTGCGAAGGAGTGATCGGATCTTAATGAGATTTGAGGTTTGGAAGAATATTGTGTCTCAGAGCTCGTATTTTGAATCCCGACTGGATCCGGGATCGTGCCTCAGAGCTTTTACTTTAAATTCTGACCGGATCCGGTGACATTGGAGGGAGTTCGGGGGGCATAAAATCTTGGAAAACGCTTAGGGTGGAGGGATCGGGATGAAACCTGGTGGTGAAAATAATCATAAGTCTTAGATACGTGATTGAAATAACCGGGACGGATCTGCTCTCTTTGGGGGAGTTGGGGAAGGAGTGTTAATTCTTAAAAATTAAAAAAATGAGGTATTCTTAACTTATGAAGGAGTCATCGGATCTTAATGAAATTTGATATTTGGAAGGATATCGTGTCTTAGAGCTCTTATTTTAAATCCCGACCGGATCCGGTGAAGGGGAAGCTGGGGGAGGGTGGAACCAAAAATCTTGGAAAACGCTTAGAGTGGAGTGATCGGGATGAAACTTGGTGGTGAAAATAAGCACAAGTCCCAGATACAGGATTGACATAACCGGAACGGATCTGCTCTCTTTGGGGGAGTTGGGAGGGAGTGTAGATTCTAAAAAATAAAAAATGAGGTATTTTTGACTTACAAAAGAGTGATCGTATCTTAATGATATTTCATGTTTAGAAGGACCTCGAAACTCAGATCTCTTGTTTTAAATCCCGACCGGATCCAGTGTCATTTGGGGGGGGGGGGCTGGAAATCGTGGAAAACGCTTAAAGCGGAGAGATCAGGATGAAACTTGGTGGAAAGAATAAGCACAAGTCCCAGATACGGGATTGACATAACCGGAACGGATCTGCTCTCTTTGGGGGAGTTGGGAGGGAGTGTAGATTCTAAAAAATAAAAAAAAATGAGGTATTTCTGACATACAAAAGAGTGATCGTATCTTAATGAAATTTCATATTTAGAAGGACCTCGAAACTCAGATCTCTTGTTTTAAATCCCGACCGGATCCAGTGTTATTTGGGGGGGGGGACTGGGAATCTTGGAAAACGCTTAAAGCGGAGAGATCAGGATGAAACTTGGTGGAAAGAATAAGCACAAGTCCAAGATAGGTGACTGACATAACCGGACCGGATCCGCTCTCTTTGGTGGAGTTGGGGGAGGGAGTAATTCGGAAAAATTAGAAGAAATTAGGTATTTGTAACTTAAGAACGGGTTATCAGATCTTAATGAAATTTGATATCGAGAATGATCTTGTGCTTAGAACTCGCATTTTAAATCATTAAATCGACATTGAAGGGAGTGGGAGGGGGAAGCCGGAATTCTTGGAAAAGTAAAAATCGAGGTATCTTACGAATTGGTTATCGGATCTTTATGAAACTTGATATATAGAAGAATCTTATGTCGCAGATGCTCCATTGTCAATTCGAATCGGATCCGGGGACATAGGGGGTTCGAGGGGAAAAACAGAAATCTTGGAAAACCCTTGGAGTGGAGAGATCGGGATGAAACTTTATGGGAAGAATAAGCACAAGTTATAGATACGAGATGGATTTAATTGGTACGTATCCGTTCTCTTTGAGGGAGCTGGGGATTGTTAATTTGGAAAAATCAGAAAATTGAGGTATTTTTAACTTAAGAACGGGTGACCGAATCTTAATGAAATATGATATTTAGATGGAACTCATTTCTCAGAGCTCATATTTCAAATTCCGACCAGATCTGGTTACATTGGGGGGGGGAGTTGGAGGGGAAAACCGGAAATCTTGGAAAACGCTTATAAATGTCGTATATACGTGATTGACGTAACCGGACTGGATCCGCTCTCTTTGGTGGAGTTAGGTGGTGGGGTTCAGTGCTTTGGCGAGTTTGGTGCTTCTGGACGTGCTAGGACGACGAAACTTGGTAGGCGCGTCAGGGAGCTGCACAAATTGACTTGATAAAGTCGTTTCCCCCGATTCGACCATCTGGGGGGGGGGCTGAAGGGAGAGGAAAAATTATAAAAATTGAGGTATTTTTAACTTCCGAGTGGGTGATCGGATCTTAATGAATTTTGATGTTTAGAAGGACCTCGTGACTCAGAGCTCTTATTAAATCCCGACCGACATTAAGCCTCTGATTTTCCTTTTAAATCAAACCTATTGATTCTTAGAATTTTGCTAGAAATCCTTCCATATGAGCTCTTGGCTCTGCCGACCTCGTCACAAGTGCCATATGTGCCCCTAGCTCTTGTTATTCATGACTAGCGAAAATTACGTAACTTTTACTTGAAAAATTACGTAAACTTATATATATATATATATATATATATATATATATATATATATATATATATATATATATATATATATATATATATATATATATATATTTATATATATAGGCACAATATAATTTTATTCCTCCTCGTTCTTTTTTTACCTTCTCCTGCCACTTGGCAGTGGTCGGTGAAAAGTAGGAGGTCGTGTTCAGGATTTACCCCAGACTTTCTCTGCCTCCACTGTGTGTTAGCACACTAGGTTGATGTTTTGCTCGGAAACATAGGGCCTGAGGTTTGATTCTGCCTACCGCAAGGCTGGGCAATAGGCTCGCTACCTGTCCTTAAAAAAAGCAGCAACTGAAACGTCAATTGGATGTCCTTTGTGCCACTAGTGGTTCTGGTGGATCTTTATTGTTATTGGCTGCCATACTGCGCGTCAAAAAGACGTGTTACCCAATACACAGTAAGATGATCTTATAAAAATTATGATTCAAATGTAAGAATGCTCAAATGCATATCCCATCAAAAAGACATTCCATCTACGCTTTAAATTCTGTCAGAAAGGATCACAAGCACGAAGTTTTTGCCCAACTAGTCTATTTATTTAGGAATGCATTATCCATGGAAAGCGCTTTATGATATACTGCAGATAATAAAAAAAGACTAGAAACCGTCCTAAATATCATCTAGACTATTTAGCGAGCAACCTACTTAGAAATGGCAATTTTGGATAAATATTGAGAATAAAGAAACCAAAAACGACCAAGTGTGGGTGGTAGTGGTTTCATGCTATTTACTAACATTTTATATTGCGTAGAAAAATACTTTTTCCTTTTATCATCCGAAATTTTAGAATTTCATGTTCCAGAGTGTCTAATTTTTCCCTGGCGTAACTTAAACTTTCTTTTTGCTTTTAAAAAATTTGTCTCTTCTAGTGGCTGTCTTCGAGTGCTGCAATTACATAAGAAGAAATTGAAAGGCTATTCTTCGCTTATAGACCAGGATATGCTTAAAAATCAAATTGTTAGAGCCGTTTGTGCTAACCCTAAGGTAATTATCTTGATTTTTGAATCTTGGTAGTGATTTTAATTAATTAATATTATTTAATAGATTAAACAATCAATCTAAGGCACTAATATTGGTATTTTAACTTCATTCTTATAAATATGTTTTTTTTTTGTTCTTTTTTTGAATTTTGATTAAATTGTTCACCTTAATAACTTTTTTGTAAAATGGATTTGAATTATACCATAAAATCAGTCAGTTACTTTTTTGGACGACCCATATGTCAGTTTGAGCTTGATTGCGTGAAAGCTCCATAAAAAATGTCCTATTGGCTACACTGTTCAAAGTCAGTAGTTTATTGAGCAACCTTGTTTCTGAACTGTAACCTTAATTTAACTGTAATAAGTTTCAAATAACCTGCACGAAAGCTCCATAAAAATGTCATATGTGCTGCCCTGTGCAAAGTCTTTAGCTTAGTGAGCAACCTTGTTTTTGAACTGTAACTCTAATTTAACTCTATTAAGTTTCAAATAACCTTCTAATCTGAATATAGTTATCAGTTCAAACTAGGCATTCATTTAGCGAACAAATCTTGAATCCTGAGAGAATTACATGTTGAAAAACCAGTTTTTGGTTATATTGACTTTGTGCATTATCTGATTCAATCATATGTGGAATAAGGTATGTTTGGCAGATAGTAGTGAATGAGTTGATACTGATATTTAACAGCTTGTATAATACGGACTTTACTAGCTAAAAATTGGATAAGATAGCAGATGGGTATGAGTCGAATTACGGTGGAAGAAAGTAGGTGGGGATGCCCATAGAAAGCTATGTATCTTTCTTTGTTAAAATAATTTTTTAGTAGGAAAGGAATAATGACAGAGAATCAAGCCCAGACCTTGTCAAATATACAAGCAAAGATTAAAAAAATGAGCTTAAATATAAAAAATTGACCCAATGCTCAACAGGTATTATCGATCAGTGCGGATCTGGGAATATCATATCAGCGAATGGGCATATCAGTGAATGGATTCAAGTAGCAAAGCACTATAACTCAGTCTGAAGTAGCTGGCCTAAATAGAGAACTCGAGCTAACAAAATCAAAGCTATAGCGGCTTGAAGCTGATAGTAAGTGCTGTAACTTTATTTTATATAACTTTGATCCAATTAGAAGAGGTCATTCACTTTTTGATGATTTGATTTCTGCTTTCAACACCATTATTCAAATACACAAATGCGCCCTAGTGATTTTAGGGATGTGTTTCGCTTAAAATAACCCGCGGTATTCCCCCTGTCTTAATAAAATTTGGTACTGTATCTGCCATAGACTTCGTATTGAAATCAAATGTTTATCCACGTCAGTACAAATTATCAGTTAGTTCGCAGTACAAAGAACGAGAAATTTTGGCTCGAAGCCAACTAAAAATCGAGATGGATAAAATGAAAAACAATGGTCAATTAGACGTAAAGCAACGTGGTTTGAAATTGATTACTAGAAATAAATGTTATCGTTATAACTTTGAAATAGGCATAACTGAAGAATTAAAGAGCCCTGAGAATGTGGGGGGAATAAAGTAATGGGAAACAGCAAGGAGGTAATTTAGAAAGTGAAATGACAAATAATGTAGTTAGAGAGAGATGTGCTTCCCAAGTGTCTCTGGAGAGCGCTTATTCGAAGATGTCGTTTAGTAGTGCGCATAGCATTTTCGACTGTAGAAATGAGTCGACCCCATCCGCCGCAGGGCTTAAGAACTCCGGAGCAGCCGATAAAAAGGGCCGGCTGCTCTCAGTCAGTCCTCTTATTAGGTCGACTGGGGAAGTTATTTGCCCTAATGATCCGACATATAGTGGAAGGGACACTAGACCCTTTTTCCCTGACTGTATAAACTTACCCAGTAATGAAAGGCAAGATTTAACGTCAAGAAATCTGGGGTTTAATCGGAGAGAAAATAGTGGAAAAGGAAACTGGAATTAGGACTTTGCGGGCCATGGTGAAAAAAAGTTATGAATATTGTGCATTGGAACATTCAAGGGTTTGCGTAAACGAAATCCATGGCCTATTGAGATTAAATAGTTGCAAGGGGGACTTGATATCAGTAGTTGAGACTTGGTTGAAAAGTCCTATATTTATAGAAGAATATTTTTGGTGTCCACAGGAAAAAAAAATCAAGAAATGGAAGAACACGTGGAGGTGAAGCTCTTATATTGTCAAAAAATTTTTTTGGCGGAGAATAAAGTTTTAAACCTGAAAAGTGCGTCATGTAATCTAGAAAGTGTAATCTAGTGTGGATTAGTGTTTGTTCTGCAAAAGTAAATATTATATTCTGTGCTGTATTTATTCCCCCTGAGTCCAGTTCTTTTTCGGAAGAGGATATTTGTACAATTTTTGAAAGGGAAAAATGTGTCTTTTCAAAACTGTATCCTGCCGATAGTTTTGCTTTCAAGGTGATTTCAACGCTTGTGTTGGATCGACACAAGAGATGCTCCGTTCTGTTCATGACAGCACGGATGTACCAGTGGGAAGAAATTGGGATGGTATTATGTGGTTGTTCCGCAGAGGGTGAATAGAGATCACCTTCGCAAAAATAATAATTGGGGAGGGACGTTTGTGGAATTTTGTAACAATGATAAGTTGATAATTTTGAATGGGAGAATAGGAATGGATTAGAGTAATGGAGAATTTACTTGTTATAGTGGGAGGTCTCCTAATGTGATTGATTCTATTATGGTGGATTTGTCTCTGTGGCCTTCATGTGTTCATTTTGAAGTTCTGGCGCTGGTGGAGTCTGATCATGTGCCACTCAGAGCCAATATAGAATTAAATTTAGAGAAAAAAGGTGGAGACCAAAAGAAAAGGGAAATAGGATAAGAGTAAGGGAGTAGAAAATAGGAAAGAAAAAGAGTCTCTAGATATGAAAAATCCGCTGTATGTGTCTCCTAAGGTGGAAAAGTCATTTCAAGGAAAATAATGGAAGAAATTGAACAAGAAAGTTTGAAGAGAAGCCCGGGATTGACAAAAGATTGGGAAGTTGAAGGTTCTTTAGACATATGGAGCCAATTAGTGTATTCAGTATGGGAGAGGGTTGCAAATGGGGGAGGGAGGTCTGAGGAGAGTTTTTTCACAGCGAGTGTCGAACTAGGAGAAATATATTGAATAGTTTAATTATGTTATTAAAGCAGCATAGAGGGTAGGGAGAGATTGGGAAGTATAATGAGGAATATGAGATGGAGAGGAGAGAGTAGATAAGGTTTATAAAGGGGAAAAAGAGGTCATTTGAATATCAGGGAGGTAAAAGAAATTAGAGAAGCATTTAGAGGTAACGATAGTAGAGAATTTTGGAAGTTCTGGCTGAGTGGATTGGTGCGCTGGATTCAGGATCCTTTGTCTGAGAGGACGTGGGTTCGAATACCAGTGTACCCAATTGTTTAGTTTGGGACGGGGGTCAGTGGCGTGACTCTTTAAGCTTAGCCAGAGTGAGCCCAGCTCTAAATGGGTACCTGGAGAAATCTGGGGAAGGTAAACAGGAAGGGTGTGCGAAAGCACAGGGTGGTCGGCTCCCAACCCCCCATTGCACTTCCTGACTGAAGGGCCAAGAAACGGAGATCAGAACCGTCGGTAGTGACTGTAAAGTCTAATGCCATATCTTCTATCTTTTTATAGTAGATAATTTTCGAAGTTAGTGAAAAGTTCGTTAGGGTGTAGGAATAAAGAAAGGAGGATTCCACTAGCTAAAAGTTGACCAGATTATTTAGAGGAAACGGAGATGCGAGGGAACAGTGGATTAGATGAAAATGTAAATCTTAGGAACATAGCAGAGAAAACCAACGATCAGGTAGACGTTTTACAGAATTTTTTAAAATCAAGAGCTTTTTCAGCCTGTAACCCAAAATGAAGTATGGAAATCTCTAATAAATTATGAGAGGTTGATCATTACCTGGAACAGATGGAATACCGGCAATAATTTGGAAGTTGACACGGGTTTGGGCAACACTGATGATAGCGACTATCTTTCCAAAGTTGATAGAGGTTTCCCTATGGACGAAACAATGGGTTACGTCAATAGTGGTACCCCTCTTAAAAAACGGAAACACAGAAGAACATTAGAATTATAGGCTTATGACATTAGGGAACAAGTAAGCTATTCTCTAAGATTTTGTGTAGAAGGATAGACAAATGGTTGGAAAGAGGGAAAAGACTGGTGGAGTTTCAAGCAGAATTTAGAAAAAATTATAGTACAATAGACCAAGTATTTATTTTACATAGTTTAATTAGAAAATATACTAGGAAAAAGAGAGATGAGCTTTTTGTAGCGTTTTTAGACCTTAGAGGGGTTTTTGATGGAATTGAAAGGGGATTATTGATAAAAAAATTTATTAGAAATAAGGCTGCCAAGAGTATTTGTAATAATAATACTAGTAGTAATTTATATATCACCCATACTATACATAAGGTAAATATGGTGGAATAAGAACAAATAAAAAAACACAAAGAGAAAAACAAAAATACACAAAATCAACGAAAAAAAAACGGATAAGACGGTGGTGAGGGGTTAGGCGCTCATAAGCTGTACTCGAGAGTTTTCTTTGTAGAATTTCCAACTGTAATGTTATATCAGGAACTGAAAATCTTGCTAACAAAAATCTGTTTTATTGTCCAAGGTGGAAAATACAGAAGAAACTTGCGAAATTTGAAATAATTTAACCAGATTGTTTTTGAATTACTTTTCTTAAGAAGGGGGAAAAGACCTAAAGCAAAAAGGACGAAATGATCACAGAAAGTAAAATAAAGTTTGGCCAACGCACGTTCATTATACTTCCCACTGTTTGCAACAATCTTTGAATAGCCATTCTGGATCTTTTTGCTTACATCATAAGGAGTACGCTGACGCAAGCGAGAAAGATTGTTAGCAATAGAGATACCAAGCCAACGGATACCATCAACAAGAGTAATAGTGAAGTTATTACAGTGAAGGGGAGTAGCATTAGCTCAGTTGCAGGAAATGAACTCACACTTATCTATATTAAGTGAAAGGCAAATATCAGAACAATCATCAGAAACTGTAGAGACCATTTGGGAAAGACCATTTTTGGAAAGGCTAATCAGAAGCATGTCGTCAGCATACGCAAGATAAGAAACATCCGCAAGACCAGAAAGGTATGTACCTGAAATCTTAGTCAGCACACTATAAATACAAATCTTAAAAAGTGTAGGGGACAGAACACCACCCTGCCTAACTCCTCATCGTATCCTTATAATAGTGTCTGGTGCAGTTTAATTGAAGAAAAGAATTTGAACACCGAAACCTAAGAATCATTATGTGACTATGGACAACACTATCAAACGCATTCGGAAGATCCAAAGCACACATATAAAGGCCATTTTCCTTGGAAGAATTATCAACCAGTAAAGAAAACATAATTTTATGGGCATGCTGACAACCCACCCCATGCCAAAAACCAAATTGGTTTTGACCCTCATTAATATTCTTAGTCAGAAAAGGCAGATGGATGTACTCAATAACCTTGCTAATAGTACAAGAAACAGTAATAGGTCGATCTGTGAAACCGTCAATTGTTGACTTTCACTTTTTGAAATTGTCAAAACAATGCCACAAAGAAAACTCCCTGGTACACTGGAAGCACATAGACACATTTGAAAAAGAAGCTGAAGTTGAGATATAATGGGGGTTCAATCAATTGGCACATGGATCTTAGAAGTACCATCCCAATCTGTTGAATCGGATTTTAAACTTTTCACAGCATCAATTACGGGAGAAAAAGATGTGAGCGCTATATGGCGTTGCACTAGGATTTTACTGCAGAGGGGGTTAAGATGGCGAGTATATACAGAATTTATGGTAATAGTTAATCACCGAAAAGTAGAAGAATAATGTGTATACCAAGCTTTAGGTGGAAGGCAGTTACTAGTCATAGTATCATCATTTAACTTTTCAGAATTGATTACTTTTCGCCAACCTTTCCTACTCACGGGAAAATCCATACCGATCCATAATTTTACTTTTTGCCCTTAAATTTGTATATTAATTATTCTCCTTACTCAAGCTCTTCAACTGATGCTTATTCTGCCTGATATTGAATTAATTTTACTTTCTGCCCATAAGTTTGTATATTAATTCCTTTTCTCACTCAGGCTCTTCAACTGATGTTTATTCTGCCTGATATTGAATTAATTTTACTTTTTGCCCTTAAATTTGTATATTAATCATTCTCCTTACTCAGGGTCTTCAACTGATGTTTATTCTGCCTGATATTGAATTAATTTTACTCTCTGCCCTTAAATTTGTATATTAATCATTCTCCTTACTCAGGCTCTTCAACTGATGTTTATTCTGCCTGATATTGAATTAATTTTACTTTCTGCCCGTAAATTTATATATTAATTCCTCTCCTCACTCAGGCTCTTCAACTGATGTTTATTCTGCCTGATATTGAATTAATTTTACTTTCTGCCCTTAAATTTGTATATTAATCATTCTCCTTACTCAGGCTCTTCAACTGATGTTTATTCTGCCTGATATTGAATTAATTTTACTTTTTGCCCTTAAATTTGTATATTAATCATTCTCCTTACTCAGGCTCTTCAACTGATGTTTATTCTGCCTGATATTGAATTAATTTTACTTTCTGCCCTTAAGTTTGTATATTAATCCTTCTCCTTTCTCAGGTTCTACAACTGATGTGTATTCCGCCTAATATTACATAATTCTATTTTCTGCCCTTTCCTTTGTATATTAATTCCTCTCCTCACTCAGGCTCTTTGGCTAATGTTTATTCTGCCCAATATTGCATTAAGTTTTGCTTTCTGTACTTTGCATTTTGATTTTGCTAAGCCTTTTTGGACCATTACTGAATAGTGCTGTCGGCTGTCATTCTTGTGCCTTGTTAGGTGGCTTTGGTGGCAATCAGGGTGTTTAAGAAGAGACAGCAGTCGGCAAGAATATGTGCGTTGTTGGCTATTCAGTCAAGATTATCTAACCATTTTCTCTTTTTATTTAAGGCTTGCTGAACTTAAACAGGTTTCTACAATTTATGGGGTCCTTGAACTCCAGGACCCTGATAATCCGAGTGTATATTCCGAGCTTAATCCTCATTGTGAGGGTGTAGTCAGCCAAGGTTTTAAACTGATGGTGGGGAATAGGCAAGAGGGCTACATTTTGCTAAATTTATCTCTTGATCCTTCTCTTGCTTAATAACAACACTTATTCCTTTTATCTTTAGAGTCGCTGTATTATAACGGGAGGTGAAGATGGCATTATCAACGTTTGGAAAGAGGGAACGAAAGAAGAGCTAGTCGGACAAAGCAGTGGTAAAGTGGATGTAAATGTGCTAAAAAATGCAAGACATAAACCATATTAGTAAGAATAAAAAAATAAAATTATGAACTGTTTTAGTATCTACTGATGTCCAAAAGCAGGTCTACAAGTTTAATAGTGGAATCACATTGCCACTTATGTAAAGTAGCGTATTTGACGCGATGCTCTTTAAACTAACATAACTTTTGCCACCATAGTCTGTTTAAGACGTGAAAAAACTGACTCACAAAACAAATCGAATACAAGCAGAGAAAAAAAAATTTCGGTCATTTACCGGTGAATGTCGACATTAACCAGATTTCGGATATTTATGGTAATATATACATAATTGACCAATATCAAACCACAGTTACAGTCTGTTAAGTTATAATCAATGATAACAACATTCAACAAAGAATCAGTGCAAGATCATTTGATCTTGCTCAAATTCTGGATTTTGGTAAATGCATCACGTGCAAAGATGGCAGTACAAATTAATCCCACAAGAACACACACGGGGAAATTGATTTTGAATTGGGTAGTGAAAATTTATTAAATAGCAGCTTAAATGGCAATTTTTCCTAAAAATGATGACGCTACGGATCTGATGCAGCATCAGTATTCCATCATTGATTGTTTCCTTATTTAAATAATGAGACGTGCTGTATTTCATCATTAAATGACGTTCATATAAACTTGTTTTATCAGATCCTGAGCAACTTCATCTTATCATAATAAGAGATGTGAATGTACGAGAAGTAAACAGCTTCTGCCTGTCTCCATCTTACCTAGACACAGAAAAAGCAAAATATCGGAAGACTTTAAAGTAAAATCAAAATGCATGCAGACCTTGTGTAGATGATTCTTCTCGAAATGGTTCTTGTGTGAATCGGGCGCAGCATGCTTCGCAGCATTAGCATTCCAATACAGATAATTTTATGTAAATAATAAGACATGACATATTTCCACGTTAAAATGCGTCCATCTAAACTTGTTTTTATCAGCTTCCGAACAACTTCTTTGTCTCATCATAAGAGGTATGATTCTACACCTGAGTTTACAGAAGTTAAAACGGTAAAGTACTTCTCCTTACAGAGTTTTTTATCATAGTATGGAGAAATATTCTCATCAGAATGGAATTTATAGTCAATGCAAACGTCTTTACCAACTTAAAAACCTAATAAATTTTCATTTGACAATATTTAACGTTGCTGTTTACCTATTAGTTTTTATAATAACTCTAGAACGGTAATATTCTGCGCTTTGCAAAAGAACGGGTAACCGTTTTAGAAATAAAATAATCCGTCACTAACATGAATACAACTTGGATTAATCAATCTTGATGAATTAATTTTACAAAAGTGAGTTTGTTTTGGCTAACACTTTTAGAAAGACGTTAGGAACAAATACGCCATCCAGCAAAACTAATGTCTTTTAAGTTGAGAAGGTGAATACTGTTTTTTGTAAATTTCGTTTCGATTGTCAATCTAAGGGTCTCCACTTGATAGTATGTTGGCCCTCTTTGGGTCAAACTTGTTTCATGCCTCAAAATGGCAAAACGTCAATTTTCTGGTGTATGATCTCTTTTTTTACATGGAGTGGACCCTGGTTTTAATACCAGTTCGAATGAGCATCTCCCTGTATTTTTGGGCCACTGGCTTAATGCGATCGCTGGTGGGAGGAAAAAGAAGGACTTTCGCATTTTTGTTGTTACAGACTTGAAATACCCTTAATTGAGTTCTCAGTTTTGGCGGAATTTTCATCAAAGTCTCTCCACTTTTTTTATGTTCGCTTTCCATTTATTTTCTAAAATTATGTAAATTATCACATGTTTATACGTAGCGTTAAACCAATGAATTTTACATATTTGGGATTACAACAGAAGGTTACATTGAAAAAATAAGTTTTTTTATAAAAGTTTATCTATAAAGTTTTATTATAAGAGTATTGTAAAGTTTTATTATCATTGAAATCGAAGTCAGAACGTAGATGTTGACTCCAAGGAATTTAGAAAACTGATAAGAAATTGGATCTTGAGCGTATTAACACGGTGCTCATAGGGACTATTAGCGCCTGCTAGCTAATGTATTGAGTTAGATTATACAAAAACAAATACGAACATATCGCTTAAGAGAAACACCAGTGTATCACCATACATTAACTTAGTTTTTGAAAGAGAATTGGGCAAGTCGACTCTCATCTATGGTTACGTGGCATGGTTGAACCCATTTCTTCTTTGACTGTCCCGTATATTGTAGCGAATATGGTTTCTGAACGGGGTGAATATTGTATAAGCCTTCCGTTCAATATCTAATCACATGAACATAATATTTCTTCATTAACTGACGTGAAACCCAGCAGGAGAAACATAATTTTGATTCTTACTGGAAGCTGACGTGAGTCTGAAGTATCATTTGATCAAAAATGATTGCATTATTCATCTATTCTGACATTTCAGGGTAGAATGTATGAATTATAACTCTTGTATGAAAATAATATGAGGAGTCTAAGACAAATTTACCGCATGGATAACTTATGATACTACACTTGATGTGAGCGTGTCCGATGTAAATGGGTGTTCAGGTTCAACTCCTGCTATCGTAAAGAATTTCAGCGGTATCATATGTTTCACATAATTTTTTTCTGTTCGAATCAGTTTTTTTCACATCTCTGTTTCCTTCTGACTGTTTATTGTTAATAATCTTTTACTGTTCTAATCAGTTTTCATATCTCTGTTTCTTTTTCACTCTACACGATTTTTCTGTTTTACCATTTGGGTAAACAATTCAACTGCTTTTTAGGTATCAGCCTAAATTTAATAAAGAAAGCCAAGCCAATCACAATAAATACCGTAGCTTTTTATTTAAGTCTTTCAGTAGCTTGGGAATATCGAATAAGCTCTCATCGAATAAGCTAATCAGTTTTTCCCTGCGTTATTGAAAAGTAGTTATTAACGGTAGAACACAAAATCATATTCTCGAGAAATTCTGCAAAAACTTTGTGGGTTATTCTTTTTTATGCCGATTACTCTCTATTTAAGCATTAGATGCAATCACTCTCTTCATCCGTCTTTGTGTCTCCTCATATTAAATTCGGAATTATTTCGTGACTTTCCGTTTCTTCTTTAGGAGGCCCCAGACAATAGGCATTTTAATTTAAGGCCTTTAATCGATTGACTACCTCAAATTCTCTTTTGCGCTTTAGTCAATTGATTGACAGTGATTTATAAAAAGTCTGGATGACTCATGCAGTATACGAGTGTACTTGACCGTCTTTGTCCATCTTGATTAAAGATTGTGCCAGTCACTTACCAGCAACCATGGAGGATACATCCTTTCCTCAAAACTTGGAAAGTCAAAAGTCCGAATGTGAGTTTATCTGTCTATTGAAAAAGCTATGCTGGGATCGCACTGTATGGTGGAAGGTGAAAAGTAAATACTACTCAAACTGTAATAAAAATAATGTAGAATTTGACTGGATTGTACTGGCGTTAAAGGTATTGAAACCAGAATATACCGTTTCCAAATAAAAAAAAATAAAATAAATATGTTACGAACAAAATTCAACCATGATCACAAGGTAATTGGGAATTAAAAGAAGTCTAAAGCGTCAACAGATGACATCCTGGAGTTTGCTACATGGCATTGAAGTTTCTGAAACTACTTAGGTATCGATTCTAATGAAATTTGTGTAGGCATCTGGCTCAGTATCACGTACAACTTTAAGTAAATGACCATAAGTAAAATGGTTCCTCTTTTCAAATTACTCCTTAGACCAACGCCCTTTCCTATTAAACTGCGAACTAAATTAAAATAAACTTTAAAATTTCCACGTATTCTTTTTATTTCAATGGAAAAGGTAGAATTATTGTTGAAACTAATAATATTTCTGAATTTTATATGATGCACTATGTATTTCGGTTTGAAACCGTTTTTACAAGTTTTGGGCCATTTTGTTGCGTTACCATTAGCCGTGTTCATCTTTTTCTAGATTGCTGGTAGATGTAGCAGTTTCCTTTTAAAATGACCGGTTATTCAGCTTACTAATATGTTCCACTCCCCCGCTGGTTGTGGAGAAAAAAGGAAAATAAATACTTTTTGATTCTGAATATCTGGGTTTCAGCCACTTTCTTTGTTTTCAAGCCTGTGTTTTATTGTTTTTTTTTTTTTTTTTTTTTTTGAAGCAATTGGACTTTAATTTTCTTTTATATAGTTTTCGGACCATGAGGTTCTGATTATGTACTACGTGTCTCGATCTAACAACATTTTTGTGAGTTTTGGGCTAGTGTTTTGTTACCATGGGATGTTTTTGCTTCTTATCAGGTTATAACTATCACTGCAACCACGATTAATTGCTCCGCAGTTATACAGGTTAATTTTTATGCATATTGTCACACCATAGATACCGTAAACAGAATGATATGTTCATACTACAAGTTGCCACAGTACAGTGGGACAGGACTCCTTCGGCTCTGAAGGATTCGAGTTCAACGCACTCTTAACATTCTTTACCCTAAAGAGTTTGATTCTGTGCTATTTGATAATCATCAAATTGTGGCTCCCTTTCCAAAATAATTTGATAAAATCTAAAATACTGTATATTTCACCGATAGTTTTTTATTGACAGCATAGGTCACAGATGGGTTTGAATCAGGATTTGTCTGTTTTTCAGTGTTTTCTCCTCTTTGCAAATTTTATTGTAGAACACCCTCAGTACTGATCTTCTAGTCTCATGTAGACTTGCAATCATCAATCCTGTGATTTTACTGCAGTTAAGTTGCAAGATTGTTCACTTATACTTTCTTCTATAATTTCACTGAAAATGTCTAGATTTATAGCCATAGACAACACCTAAATCCATTATTTCATGATTGATTATTCCCAGATGACTTGAAATCCAATGGATTCATAGGGCTTTAAGCAGTTCTAAAGCTCTACAAACGGTGTTTTGAAATCTCTACCTCGAGTATCTTTACCCGTGGAAAAAAAGAGACCGCAATGGTTTCATGTTCTTTAACACAATTCGAGTTTGATGGCTCGCACACGTCCATGAGTTTAGCCTTGATGTCTAATCCCACCTTATCGCTCTGTAAGAGTGACATTTGGGAATTCTTAAACCGCACGATGGCATTTTCACCCGAAACCGTTTCCACGGACTGGCATACATGATGTTTATAGTGCCTCAAGCAATTTTTCAATTTCAATTCTGTATGGAATCTAGACAAGGACATTGAACAAAAGTAGCAAGTCTCCCGTTATTATTTTTTAAATCTTTGCTTAAAACCCGGCTAATATTAGTAATTGGAAAGATATGTCCAATTGAATTGGGGTCTCTTGCAGACTCGAAAGGAACCCATGCCGAGCGTTTCACTGATTCACAGGATGGAACCCTCACTGTATATTTTGCCCTCTTTGTATCTTTCAGTTCACCCTCTTCATGCTTTGTATCGTACTGTAACACTAAAATCCCAGTCTTTGCCCATTCAAAAATGTATCTCCCCTTACAGGATATTGCCCCTTTAAATAAATAAAATTGACTTTAGGAAACTTTACCCCCTACCCACCACCATTAACAGCCAAATTTCCAAACATGCCTCACTAATACTCTTTTCCTTCCGGAGTTTATGCCTTGCAACGAGGGCTGAATACTTGAAGAAATAAAAGCCTGTATCTACAGGGGCGGATCTAGAAAAAATGTTTGGGTGGGCCACTGGACCAAAGATGCCAACATGATTCAAGCGTAATGATAGGTGGGGGTCTAAAAATTGCTTTCTTTAGACCAGTTCGTTTGTGTGAATCTGGTTTTTACTGATGTAAAATGACAAAAAAACCTCTTTGAAAACGAATACTATTTTCCTACAGTAATAAAATGTGTATTAACAACAGACGCCAGCAGATTTTTTGGTGAATAAATTACTAAGGCTCCATTGAGACTTTTTGAATGAGCAGGACAGACTAATTTTTATTGTATTTTTCTTTACAGCTTGATACAAAATCAATTGATCGAGAAACCTCTAATTTTTAAGAGTGGGAATAGAACTGTTTTTATAAGAGGGAGAGAAGTGTAAAGCAGCCCCTTGATCCGCTACAAGTTTCCAGTATTTTCTATAAAGAGACTGAAAACCAAACACACGCCTGATTGCTGTGGAATATCTGAGGAGCACTTGAAATGTGGGGGTCATGTCTTGCTGCTTTGGCAGCTAGAAAATGTTTTGAAGACGTTCCACGACAACCAGAGGAATATTTGGTTTTTACTTTTGTCAAGAGCTTCTTTTTCGATGATTCTTTAATCAGAGCCAGAACCAAAACATGGAATGCGTGATGTCCCACACGCTGATTTTTTTTTCAAAAAGGAAATGTTTTATATTATGATGTTTATTATAAACCCTACCCCCTACCGCAGCAAAGTTTAATACCTGAATATGTTGAAAGTTCCTAATTTCTTCGAAAACCACACAAGTCTAATAATGATAGAGAAAAATATAGTATATTAGTGTAAATAATGTCATATAACATCAAAAAGTAGTAATATTATACTGTAAAATAGTTCTATTATTGATCTTCTACTATTGGCATTCTAGACATACCTTTCTCTTACAATCATGCACCAGTAGAATGCTCGTAAATTCATTTGATTTCATGTTCTATCCATCTTACAGCTGGCAATGTAGTAGCCATTTGCAGTTTTCTTTTTAGCAGGAGAATTCTGATGAAATAGCGTTAATGTAATATCTTGAACTTGTACATCCTCCTTCTTTAATCTGAAATTTAAACTAGAATAAAGATCAATTTGCCCATCCCTGAAAGTTTTTTCTACTCCTTGTTTCAATTGTAAACTACAAAAAAAAAATAATAGCATTAGATAGCATTAATAGCATTAGATTGTTAAATTTGTAACCTAAGAATTTGAATGATGAAGTTAGATTATTAGTAACAAGGGCACCAACATGATGGTTCTCCAGAGTGACCTCCGCCACCCCACACTCCTAACAACACAACAAACCTCCAAACACCTAGCTATTTTCTATGGTAACATGAAGCTATGTGATATTCAGAGATATGAATTTCAAAAAACTGTTTGTCGTAAGTATTTGGATGGATGAGTAAGTTTAAGGTCTCATTCAAGTGCTTATCTGTCTTAACTACTAAATTGGGAAAACAGGTTTTTTGTGAAGTAGTAGTAGCAGTACCAGAGTAGAAAAGAGTGTAGGTATGAGTATATTTATATGTATGTATAATTTTTTTGTGTGTGTTTGTGGGTTTGTGAGTGTGCTTCTGTGAGTGTTCATGTGTATGTGGGTGTAATCTTTCACTAATGTTTATTTTTACTTCATGTCACTCCTATAATCTATCTCATTCCCTCCCCCTTCTCTCTACCAAAAGTGTTCCCGACCGGGAAATTCGGGCGTTTCGAGACCTAAAATTTCCCACATCCTTTGTAGCAGGCGATCACTCCTGTTTTTCAGATGGGTATCAAGAAATGTGTTTTTATCAAAGAAACTGTAGCTATGGTAAACGAAATAATATACGGTGAGATAGACACTGATATGTTCATTATATATTCATCCCCCATACTTTTGGGGTAATAACAAAAAATATGGGGTAGTCAACGAAGAAATGTGAATTAGCTCTCCCAAATCTCAGTCGGCAAAATCAAATATACAAAGTATTTCCCTAGCCCCGCTTTAAAATGCGTCTCCCCTCCCGTGACCCATCCTTATCATATCCCCATTAATGACTCCCAGATATCGTACCCTAATTCGATGGACTCTTAAGAATGAGCATAAAAAAAATCTGCCAAAAAAGAAGAAGAAAGAAAACACAATCTGAAGATCTAGCAAGCAAGTTTAATTATATGATTAATTTTTCCAGAAAATGAATTTTATCTTGTAATTTTATGCCAAATTAATTCGTAAACTGATCGTACGAGCAGTTTCATGTCTAAATTTCTAACAGATCAAGAGTAAAATCTCGGGCGTGGGGGTCACTAGTTGGTCTAGGGCGCCAATGTGACTCGAAATAGGCGCTAAATTGACAAGTTTATTTTCAAAAAGATAAAAGAACGGAACACGGCTGCCAGAAGGGTCTTGGGCGGAGGGTCATCCCTCTGACCCCATGGTTCGCTTCCTGACCTAAATTGCTTTTAACTCTTTTATTCATCAATTTCAATCAAATTAGCTATATCGCTAAAATAAATAGATAGTTTTTTTTTCACATGAAAAAAAACAATGGGCCATTCGCTAGTTAACTAGTCACAAAACTAAAATTAAGGATTTTTTGAGGGTGTAGGGGGTTTATTATTAGTAAATACTTACCTTTCGATTTCTGGGTATTTCCGGATATTTTACTAAGATATCCGGAAATATCCTTCGGTCTCCTGGCACATTTAGCCATCAGTCTTCGTCTCTTATCCATTCTATGCTCGTGTCCAGATTTTTATTTGGATACATTTTGAACTTTTAGCTACAAACCTATTTTTAAATCTATCATTGTGAATAGACAAATAGCTATAACTTCCGGTGTTACCGACCGTTTAAAACAAAGAAAGACTGATTCATCTACAACATGAGTTCCCGTGTTCGTAAAATAGGGGAAGGATAGCACCACTAAAGGATTTTTCAAGCCAATTTTGCAGATACATACTGAACCGGCTGAAGATAAATATTTTTTGTTCGGTTTAAATTTCAACTTTGCTCTTTACATTCATAGGAAAGCTTTGCTGTTTGTTGTCAATTGGGTAAAACAGCTACGTATAATCGATCAAACTGACAAGTTTACTTTAAAAAAAAATAAATAAAAAAGAACGGAATGCGATTTAAGGCACCAAAAAAATTTTGGGGCGCCTAAGGCCCCCTGGATCCGCCTCTTTGTATCAAAACTGAAATGTTTTACATCTTTATAGCCCTTTAAATATGCGTCATGTTTTTTTAAAATTGGCCTTTCCCCTCCAGCCTTTTGAAACCAGATATTTTTTTTAAATGTTGTTATATTTTAGTCTTAATTTTCTATAAATAAAACTATGGACCCGCTCCAATTTTCATTATGATATTCTACCCTCTTAAAATACTTTCTACTGACTATGAAAAAACACCCTCAAAATTATGGAAGTCCGGGTAAAGTGTCCACATTTTAGTTTGTTTGTAATCCAAGCACAAATCATCTGTCTTTTCACCGAAAAAAAAATTAAGCGATGGATGTTTTCACACTGTCTCTACCTCCCGTATCCCAAATGTGTTTTTCAAGAAGGCCCAATTCTCACTGACACAGAAGTGTACTACGTCCAGTGGGTCTGTTTGGATACTACCACTTGTAAGAGTGTTGAAGGGATCTCCACACTCAGCTGTAAAAACATAAATATTGCACAAAGCGGTATTGGCTAAATTAAAATCAGGCAATACGTGGGAAGAGCTGCTTGCAGTTTGTTCTGTTCTCCCATATCAGTGTGAGAGATGGGCCTTTGTTCTTTCAGTACCCTTCCGACCTCGCTTTGCGCCACTCGCAAAAACAAGTTGTCCAAAAAAACAGCGTTGAGGCCAAGATCCCTCGCGAAGGTGCCTAAATCAAAGTTGGGGTAAAGCACACTCAAATGGCTCATCCCGCACTATAATCTTCATGTTTACCATTCTCAAGGGGTGCACAAAGATTGTCGCAGAATTTTGAAGATGTGAACCTAGAAAATAATAAGAGCTTATTAGCTCATTGAAACGCTTTTGATTCCATCCTTTGAAGAAATCTATATTAGGCTGAAAGCGAATAGAATAGTTAAGAGTGACCCTTCGGATATATTGAGGCCATAATACCATATTAAGAATTTAATGCCAGTTAAGATTTTAAAGAGCATACATGGGCCACTAAAGGGATCTTTCGGATGTATTGAGACCACAATGCCAGTTAAGAATTTAATGAACACAAATAATACAATACATGGACCCTTCGGGTCCATAGCCCATTGTACTACGAACTATAGATCTAATGACAGAAATTACCTCATAAGACGTCTCCCTTTACGTTATAGGTTTTATAATGTTTTAAAGAGTCTTAAAAACCTACCGAGGGGTTTTGGTGTTTGCCCCACTCTGGTTCCCAGGGAAGTCATAAACAAATCATCTATTATGGTTAAATTTGGGTGTGGTCTGAAAAAAGAATGAAAAAATTACCCTCTTGAAATATTTATGATATTAAGCAGTGAAGAGAATTTTAATCTAAGGCTCCTCAGTCCCCTCAAAACTAACGAGCCGGGGGCATTTTTAACCCCGAAAAGAATGTTGTATTTTTATTGTTATGAAAAATCTAATGGGTAATTTCCCCAAATCTCCTTTTCAGAATTTTCAACACAAGAATGCATTATTTTTTGTAGCATGAGCATCTTAGTTATTTCCTGAAAGGAATGTCACAGTTTTAGTGTATATCCCTGGGGCCCCACTCAAAACTATACTGAGTGACCTTGATATTCTCCCTCATTATTAATCTAAAAAAAGAAACCTATTGGGCAACACCGCTCAAATCACCATTTTAGAGCTTTTTTTACAGTAGAATGCATGATTTATAAAAAAAAGCTTATTTTCAATACATCGTGAAAACTCCTTTTCCTCCTCAAACTCCATTGTGAAAACTCCCTTGCTTTTAGTTAATAACTAAAAGCATTGTGAAAACTCCATTACCTTTAGAACCGAGGGGCCCTATAGTAAACTAAAAGGAATGCATTACTCTTGAAAGATAGGAGGGGGGTTAGCATCAATATTCTTAATAGTTTCCAGGAATTTGGTGTTTTTAGTGAAAAACTCTTCAAAGAATGGATAATATCTAGAACCACCAAGATCCTGGTTATTTTCCCCTTATTAAGGAGAATTGAATGTGCTACTTTTGCACTGATCAGGATGCGGAATGAAATCCCCCCTTCCACTTGCACCAAATATGGCTACCCAAACTTTCCAGTTGTTTTTCTCTTTGTTAATCTGAACTAGAATATACATTAGGCTGAAAATATTACGTTGCTACCACTGAAACATTAAGCTTATCGAATCATTCAAAGAGAATATAAGCTTCTCAATAAATTTACACTTACATTAAGATTAAACTTGCATGATGAGGGCCTACGGGGGCACATCGTGGCCTTGCATTGGGAGCTTAGAAAGTCTAGCAGCTTCACTGTTATAAGGTGCAGGTCTTGAAGGTCTGGCGGTTTCACCTTCTTGCTTGGTGATGTACGTGAATATATTGTTAGTAAGTATTAAATGCTAGCCTATTCGCCGTAAACCAAGCTACAAGTCTATCAAATTCCAGACTCAAATTAAGTTGTACATTATTCCCATCAGTATAGGTCTTTCAAGCCCACTCATTTTTCAAACCCATCCAGTCAAAATTTTGACGGTCATTTTGTTCAGTGTTGTAGAACGGTTCAGAGGTGCCATTTGGACTAAATCTTGGGGTGGGCATAAACTCCATGTTGCCCCCCCCCCCGACTCACTTCGTGTCGCGTAATCATCAAGGAAATGGGCATTTGACAGAACTCGAGAATTTTATTATGTATCTTACCTACTTTCAAAGTTTACAATAATTAATAGCAAATAGCGTAATTACCCCAAGGGTCGTTAAGTAATTACGCTCTTTGGTTAATAGGCGTGCAGTAATTTCAAATCAATTGGAGAGAATGGATTATGTTGGACATAATGGATTATAATGGGGCGAAGGGCCCTTTGTGGTGGAAGCTTGGGCCCCCCTGGAAAATCTAGGGTGGGCATTTACCCACCCTTGACCACCCCCCCCCCCGAATGGTGCCTCTGGAATGGTCCAGCAACTATATTCTTAGGGATATAAAGGCATTGTGTTTATGGTTGCGAATAAGACATCTCAGCAATATATCGAGAACGAATGGGGGTATCGAGTTGAAACTTTTGGGATTATTATTATTATTACTACTTCTGCTCTTACAGTCTGGATAAATAAAAAGACCGTAAATGTATCCAGGTTGTCAAAGAGCCTAGATACAATCTCTTGGGAATGATATTAAGGAAAAGACTATGTCTATAAAAGCAAACAAAAATTAATTTTGAAAAACTATTCCCACAAAACAAGTTTTTCAAAGAAAAAAAAAGCTCCATTAAGCCAAAAATGTGCAGAAATAAAGTCAAATAATCTTCCAACTGTAAAACTACCACAAATCACTATCAAAGAGTAAATGTAACTCAAAACTAACAGAAACTAGAATAAATAGCCAAGTCGAAATTTTTGCTTTACTGAAAACAAAATATGTTTCAAATGTTTTAACTTTTTTTACTTTCATAAATAAAAACTTTGACAATTTTAAGGAATAAATATCAGTATATGACAATTATACTGAATCATCGTTTTTTTTTTCTTTGTAAGTAACTGTGTGTCCTTTATAGAGTTTCTGACCAGACAGTTCTGATGGTGTACTTTGTGTCTCGATCTAATACGATTTTTCTGAGCTTTGGGCTGCTGTTTTGTTACTACGGGACGTATTTGGCTTTTTCTAAGTTGTAGCTGTCGCTCCAACCATTAGTAACTTCTCTACTGTTGTACGGGTTAATTTTTTACATATAGATACCATAAACTCAATGGCTTATTCATATTACAATTTGCCACATTACAGTGGATAGAAGACTCTCCTTAGGTTCTGAAAGATTCCGTTCTAAAAATAAAAGTATCTCTCTCTATATATATATATATATATATATATATATATATATATATATATATATATATATATATATATATATATATATATATATATATATATATATATATATATATATATATATATATATATATATATATATATATATATATATATATATATATATATATATATATATATATATATATATATATATATATATATATATATATATATAATATAACACAATATAATTTATAATATAACGCTATCAACTTTCTTATCGGCTTAGGGACAGCCAAAGTCAAGGCAAGAAAGGCCAGGCCTGTGTTAGAATTTCACATCAGGGACTTCACAAACCGAATCGAAAACCAAATGGAAAATACGTTTGCATCCGATGGAAGGGTTGATTGAAGCATGGTTGGAACAAACGTCAATCGATTGACAGAATCACTTGATCCAGTTGCTTGGCCGTAGAGGGTGTACTTTAAAGGCCACTGCTAATCTCAGCTGGAAGTTGGATTCGGTAAAAAGATCTATTGTAATTATTGTGCAAAAGAATCACATAGTCATCTGTATGACCGTAGCCGAAATGTCCTACAAAATTGGCCAGGGGTCGTCAGCTAAACTTCTGTAACTTATCAATAGGAATTTTTTATTTGTCAAAATCGAAATAACATAAATCATTCGTCTCCCAAAACACCATCAAATTCGTTGTTCCATTTCGTTTTCTTCTTCTTAGGACCTGAAACGATAATTATTTATTCTACAAGTTTAAAATAAAAACTGTCAAATAAACGTACGACATTCAAGAAAAAAAAATTGAAATTTGCTCTTAGGCCATAGAAATATTTATTTACCTCTTACAAGCTGTTCACTTAGCAATACAATCAACTGTATAGGACAAACGACAAAATCATCCCAGCCTCCAAATAACTATAATTCTTTCCAAAGCTTAAATTCAGTTGTTTTCAATAATCAAATTTTTATAAGAACTGAATTCAGCGCGTTAAAAGGGAGTTTTAGTGACAAGATATGTTCTCGTGACAAAAAATTACCAGTCGCAAAAATTAATGGGAAGCAAAGGTGGCTTATCAGACAAGTGCAAATCACACCGGCCAGTTGTGAATAACGAGAGAAAAACTAAGTTATTTAAAAACTGACCACATTTTCATTGTTACAGTCAATGGTTATGTATAAAACATCGTTAATAATTGATTTTAGTCATTATCCTGGAACATTTTCAAAAATTCTTTTAATTTTGAAGTAACCAATAATGCGACTAAAATCAAGAGGAAAGAGTCAATATTAGAAGTTTTTGTATCTTCATCAGCATTATAATTTCAATTTAGTGTTGAAATCTACTAGCCAGAAACATTGTATTAGCATTCAAGAATCGTTTTCATATCTAGCTAATTCTCATTTTCTTGCGGATAACACAGTCTAACAGCTTTCTACTGGTCTTGAATAACCTAAACAAACATATGAAAGCTAAGCTCACTTTGATCTCCAGCTCGTAAAAACAGACTAATAGTCTAGTTCTAGGACCCTACGAGAGGGTAGAGACCCCGGTTCAAATTCTTATTAAAGCATAATTTTATCCTATAGCGGCATAGCGGATTGTTGCTTTTCTTGGGAATATGGACTTTGGGGCTTAGTTTCTGCTACTGCAAAGTTGAGCGATAAGCCTGCATTCTGTCCCTGCAAATATACCCAGAAACTGAAACGTCGAACTGGTCTTCTCCCGTCTTCATCTTTGAAAATTTGCTTGCACACTTATGATAAGGATGTTAGTATTGCTTAAAATATAATTTCATCTCTTACTTTTCTGGATATTTCTGTATTCATATTAAAAGAGCAATAATTGTAATAATGTTTATTTACCTCTCATTTTTTCTACAAAATGGTTCTATATTTTTCCCTGAAACGCGTCATATTACCGTTGGGTAGTATTCGGAATTACCAAACTTTGGGAAAATTCGTTTTCCCTTCCCATTGACCTTAATATTTTCACTAATCGCCTGCTGACTGAGATTAGAGACCCCTGAAGGTAGAAAGCCTTGAGCATAAGCAGGAAGAGTTCCAAAACGCAATTAATTTGTTAAAAAATCAGTTGGCTCTGAGATTTTAAAGATAGACATTGCTGTTTGATAGCTGTAAAGTGAGTGTCGGACACTTAATTGTTTCGCATTAAATACTACGCATTATGGCAGAAAATTACAATAATGAATCTGTATGCGAGGGAACCAAGCTTCAATTGGATGTTATTTTGTTTGATAACGTTCATTGTAATAATACAATTGTTTATCATCCAGCGGGGAAAAACCATCTAAATAGGTTACAACCTAGGAAAAATTTGTTAAGGGTGTGAATTAATTTTGGAAAAACACTTTTTATACTAATGCTACAACTACTACTAATAGCTCACTGGAGCAGCACACCGCCTGAGGCGAACACAGCTATGCCCGCTCCGAATTCATCCCAATCTATTCAAGGCCTTCCTCTTTACACCTTCCCAGGAAGTTCCCATTCCCTTATTTTCCCATTCCCTTTTCGGATGACTAAAAAGAATAACATTTGAGAATCTGTCATCCTTCATCCGCAGAACGTGCAATAGCCATCTCAACCTTTCACACGTTATAGCCCTAGCAAGTGGGATTGAAACACAGTTTCCGTGCAGTCTTACACGAATGACCTTACAAATACCCAGACATCCAATGCCCTAATGCTTTCATTTTCTATGAGAAAAAAGAATGAAATTAAAGTTGATTTTTGTGAAAGATATTACAGAAAAATAACTTTCTTTCTTTTTACCGACCGAAGCTCAGTCACCTAGTGCTTACAAAAAGGAAAGCATAATTATTTTCCAGTATTTTATTTATTTTTCTTACAGATATAGCAAGTTTGCTATTATATCATCTTAGCGTCAAAGAGTTTTTTTATTCAGGCGTTACAATTTATTCAAGGCCTCGGAATATTGTCTTTTTTGGTTTTATTAGTTGATAAAAGTGGCTGAAGGTTTCTGTTTACACGCCTACCATGCCCCTTGAGAGTATACGCCCATGTATTCTTCAATCAATAAAGATTAGTATCCCAACCCACACCAATAACATGCCGTCCACAATCAAAACACATTCTATGGAACCAATATAATCCTTATTGTGTACTTACAGATGAAACCCGTGAAATCAGTAGATATCTCTTTTTATATCACTAGATATCTATAAGTAGATATATACTTTTATATCTATCAGCAGATAGCTCTTTTTATGCCAGTAGATATCTCTCTGATATTCATCAGTATATATCAGTAGATATCTCTTTTTATATCAGTAGATATGTCTTTTTATATCCGTAGATATCTATCAGTAGATATCAGTAGATATTAGTAGACATATATATATATATATATATATATATATATATATATATATATATATATATATATATATATATATATATATATATATATATATATATATATATATATATATATATATATATATATATATATATATATATATATTTGGTTTTTTAGTTACTTTGTTTTTTTTTTGTAGAAGATTAAGAAAATACGAAAAAATCATATTAATGAGGTTGAGAAGCAATAAGTCTATTGAAGATCTAGTTTGTTCAAATTCTGTTTGTCAAACCTGTACCACATAGTCAAGAATTTGATACTATTTCAGCCTTAGGAGGTTTTGTCCTGCGACGAATTGTTAGTAGTAGAAAATATACTAAGCTTGGAAATAAAACAGTAACTTCAATAATATACCTTCAGGTAGAAACTTTGCAGCTGTTTTTTGTCTTAATTCTTCGACAGTAGATTCACCTTCTGCCCATTCAAGAACCAACCTTCGACCGTATAAATGAGTAGATTGACATAAAGATTCAAAAGCACGCTTAAAATGAAATAAAAAAATTAACAATATAAGGACCTCTATACCACATTAACAAGCCTGACGTGCGGAAAATGACAGCACATATAAACATACACAAACATGCGCAAATAGCTTATTTCAGAGTCAAGGGAAGATCCAAATGTGCACAAACCCTAAAGCCCTAAATAGACGAACTTCGGGATTCGCACCTGTTACATCCTTTTTTTTCATTATGTTGATTTTTTGTTGTAAGACATGTACAAAGAGTATAGGTAACTTGTATCAGACTGGAAACTGGCGCTAGTTTCGACAAAAACATCAACGCTATCTAGCATTTCGCATTTCTTTGATTTTTTTTTCGCAAAACAATAAGAAAAATTAATTCAATTAATGTAATCTCTAGAACTAGTTTGGCAATAAGTGTCTAATCTCAGTTTCTGAGAGAAACAAGGTTACGATGCTTTAAAAATGCCAAGAGACGCCAAACACTGGATAGCGTTAGTGTTTTTTGCGACACTAATGCCAATTTCCACTTTTATAAGTTATCTATACTCTTTGCACATATATTTAATTTGTAGCGCAACAGTATCACCCTAGAATCAAAATCGAAAAAGATTATACAAAGGAGAGAAAAAATTTTAAAGATAAAAATTCTGCTCATTGAAACAACAAGCAGGTTTCTAAAATAAAGTTTCACCTTATTTTCTAGATATTAACATAAGTGATAATTCTGTTCAAATATATATATATATATATATATATAAATATGCCGTTTAATTTTTAAACCCTGCACCTTAACGTTTTTTTTTTTTTTGTTTTTCTTTTTTTGTAGCCCAGAAAAATTACAATTCGTAAACACTAACAAAATAAAAATTATTATTACCTAGTTGCAAATGTGTTTTAGTGTCATGATTACCCTGAACTTTTATTTTTAATCTTAAATTTTGTATTTTTGGAGAGGGGAGGGGGTGCAAAAAACAACAGATAAGTTTTAGCACATTCGGAAATAAAGTATTCAACTTTTGAAGACAAATCTTGACTAATCATAATTAGACAGAGGGTTAGAAGGGATAATTATCGCTTCTAACTCTTAAACATGATACTAGGCCTTCCTCTCCGAGAGCTCCCATGACCATATCATTAGCTGTTATTGGATAATCGGAATCAACGTGATAGCGTGAAAAGTCTACACAAAATCATTAATTAGAATTGATTTATTAGTCTCTTTGTGAAACATTGTTTACGGAGTTTGATGTTATAAAGCGAAGTAAAAAAAAAAGACAAATACACAAACAATAATTTCATGGAGATTGTCGCCTCTTAAACTTATTTTTGATCCATTATTCTATCAGATTAGCTAGACATAGATAGGTCTCTGTTCAAAATAGTCACTAGACTAATGGTATTGTCGCTAATTATTCCGACCATTAAAAATCTTTCCATCAGTGTATTAACCTGAGTTAGTTACTGCAGGATTTCCAACTAAATCTTTAAAACCAGGCTGATAGATAGGTTATAGGGAACAACTTAGCAATTAAGAGAATACTTAAGAGTAGTTCAGGTTGGTTTCCAAAAAGATATAAAGCCAAATCCTTGAGCAAGGCTATAGAAGGGTACTTCGCATGAAGTTAACTCCAAATTTATAGATTAAGGACAACGAAGAAGACAAACGTGTCAACAAAAATCACAAAAACAATGTATCACTTAAATCTCCACAGTTTCAAAATCATAGAAACAGTTGAAAGTGAGTCTTCGACATTTTCTTACGGCACAAATTACCGTCCTTATTTCTAATTTATCTTCACAAAAAAAGGTACAGAGACTACTATTATTATTTATTACTATTCCTTAATTTTTACAAAACTCATCACTATTATAAAGAAAGGATACCAAAGATATTAATGAAAAGCCTCAAAAGTGGAAACAATAAACCGTAGAATTGAAAGACCAAAATGTTAAAAAAAACCAACAGACAAAAAAAAATGTAACGCTTCTAATTATTTTCCTCATAGAGTAAGGGATTCAAGAAATTTAGACAACTTCAGGCTAAAAAAGAATAATATCAATTCTTAAAAATCAAATTACCCAGCGAACTCTCAGATGATTTGAGCATCCCCTTAGGATACCACCGGCAGCCCCTGCTAGAATTATATACGGCTTCAACCCTACATCCAATTATAGGGTGTTTCCGAGGGGCACACCTCGGATCAGGTGGATGGACAGCTTACTGAAGTTTCTCAAAATGACCGACTATGACGTGCCCCTCCTCTCATAGAAGCAAACAGGTCCACCCGGAGGAGCGAAATCGCAACGCTCTCTACGCCCACATGCAATGCAGTAAAATCCTTAATTCAAAGCAAGTCATTACAATTATACCGAAAGGAAAAAAAATCATGAATGAAAAACTTCAAAAGCGGAAACAATAAATCGTAGAAATACAAGACCAAAATTTTGAGAAAAATAAATAAAAACTAAGTGATAAAAAAATATAACACTTCTAATTACTATCCTCACGGAGAAAGAAAGTCACGAAATTTAGGCAATAAATTTAGGCTAAATACAAATTAGGCTACGAAATTTATCCTAATGCAAAATTAGGCTACAAAATAAGGCAATTTAAAAAGCATTCAAAACCGCTGAAAACTGGAGAAAGGGGAACAATTTAAGAGCAGAAGCAAACAATAACAAATATAAAAGTATATAGTAAAATTATCCCAAATATGCTAAAAATATATTACTACATTTATAACATATTACTAGACACGATACTAATTTATATGTTACTGATATGTTAGTATATGCTTACAAATATATTACCAGTAGTAACAAAAAAAGTGAAAAACAACGTGTCAAGAATAAGAAAGTTAATTAAACTACCCTCCTCAAACAAAATTGGCCCAGATAGGAAAGACATGTTTCAAATATTACCTTAGCATCTTGATTAGACAGAAATTCAACAAAAGCAAAACCTCGATGACTTCCAGTGCCCGAAACTTTTTTCGGCAGTCGAAGAGCTTTTATTTCTCCAAATGGCCTAAAATCATTTATGAAAATATAATAACAAATACGAAGAGAAAAAACCTTTTAAATTCCAAATCCTAGTAGTGTTTTCCTAGAATCTGCATAATGAGGAAATGTGTACCTGGTTCCCATCTTTATTAGGTAATTAAACAATAAAAAACAAGTTTTTCTTTAACTGAAAATAAGGAGCGACATTAAAACTTAAAACGAACAGAAATTACTCCGTATATGAAAGGGGCTGTTTCCTCCTCAACGCCCCACTCTATACGCTAAAGTTTGACTTTCTCTTGACTCTGCTTTTTAAAACAGTAAAAAACTTTAGCGTAAAGAGCGGGGCGTTGAGGACGGAACAGCCCCTTTCATATACGGAATAATTTCTGCACGTTTTAAGTTTTAATGTCACTCCTTACTTTCAGATAAAAAAAAATTATTTAATTTCTGAACGGTTTTGAATTATTGCATGTTTTGATTTTCGCTCTTCTCACATGATTAATTAAAGCAAAATTTGCATATTAATTTTTTTTGGCTAATTGGCTTTCTCATAATTTTGATCGGACAATTTTGAGAAAAAAAAGGAGCAGGGGAAGAGGCCTAGTAACCCTCCAATTCTTTGGTTACTTAAAAAGGCAACTAGGACTTTTAATTTTTAACGAACGTTTTTAGTAATAAAAACATACGTAACTTACAAATTAACTTACGTAACGAACTTCTATATTCGTATGTTTTTACTGTGTATATGAGGGGGTTCGTCCCCTTGTCCCACACAACCTCGCTCTTTACACTAAAGCTTAAATTTTGTCCCAGTTCCTTAAGAACGACCCTTGAATCACAAAGGCCGTAGAATAAATAGTTGAAATTACTAAAAGTATTTTGACGTAAAGAGGGAGGTATTAGGAGGAAGTGAACCCCTCATATGCACAATAATTTCTATTCGTTTTAAGTTTTAATGCTGCTCCTTACTTTCAGTTGAAAAACTTTTCCATATTTATTTTTTCATTTTTTTTTAAATGCTTGAAAATCCTGCGGCCCCTTCATGTAAATTCTCTTCCCCCATGACAGATTCCACCATGGAAAGTTCCCCCATATAGCCCCCTCCCCTCAAGCCCTCCCCCCAACCAAAAAAATCTCCCCGAAAACGTCTGTTCACTTCCTGATAACCATTACTATACGTAAACACTGGTCAAAGTTTGTAACTTGCAGCCACTCCCACGGGGACTGTGGGGGAGTAAGTCGTCCCCAAAGACATAGTTATTAGGTTTTTCGACTATGCTGAGTAAAATTACCATCTCAGAATTTTGATCCGTTAACTTTGGGAAAAAATGAGCTTGAGAGGGCCTAGCTGCCCTCCAATTTTTTTGGTCACTTAAAAAGGGCAATAGAACCTTTAATTTCCGTCAGAATGAGCCCTCTCGCGACATTCTGGGACTATTGGGTCGATACAATCACCCCTGTTGAAAAAAAAAACAAACCAACAAATGATCACGCATCCGTGATCTGTCTTGTGGCAAAAAAAAAAATCCACGTTTTTGTAGATAGAAGCTTGAAACTTCTACAGTAGGGTTCCCTGATACGCTGAATCTGATTTTGGGATTTTCATTAAGATTCTATCATTTTTAAGGAGTATTTCCCCCTATTTTCGAAAATAAGGCAAATTTTCTCAGGCTCGTAACTTTTGATGAGTAGGACTAAACTTAATGAAACTTATATATTTAGAATCAGCATAAAAATGCGACTCTTTTGATGAAACAATTGGTATCAAAATTAGTTTCGGTTACTACCGAGCCGGGTCGAGCCTTACTACAGTTCATTCCCACGATCTGTTTGATAGTAAGTCAGTTATAATACTAGCTATAACTATGCTATATTAAAGTTAGTTAGTTATATTATAATTCAATATTGGCAGTTATCCTATTTTATTATTTTTACATTATTTTAGTTTTATTTCTGTTTAATTATTTATATTATATATAATTTTTATTTATTACTATTTATATTATTTTTCTATTATTATTATTATTCAACCTGCTAAAATTTAGTCAATTAACAAATGAATATCCGCTGCAAAATTTGTGACTGAGCAAAGGTGAAATAAGAACAGATCATGCAGTGATTTGTTTAAAGATAAATAGAAAATAAATAAAAATAAGAAGAAAATAATTAAAATAATATTATCAAAATAATAGTATAAAATAAAATAAAACAGAATAATTAAATGTTAATTAAAAGTTAAACTAATGTTAATTATTAAAATAACAGCTAATTATTAATATTAACAAATAAGGCCAATATTCACAAACAAATATCGTTCCAGATTTTATAATCTATATTTTTCCAGCCCGTCCTCAGCGTAAAAAAGTGCAAATAAGAAAAGGCAAAACTTGGACTATCAATGTAAAAACAAGGTGTGAATCATGAAAATAAAAATAAAATATCCAGTTACTTATCTTTACAATTGAGGTCATTTGCAAATGAGTCATCTCCTAGGTAGCCAAAAGGCAAATGATCCCAGTGAGTCAAAGTTTTAGTTTTGACTTTATTTTCAGCATATGCCATCAATGTTCTCAATTTTATGTTAACAAAATTTAATTTACACTAAAAAAGGGCCTCAGTTAGCGATAAGGAAATTTTTATGAAAGGATGGCAGAACATTTTTGAACATATAATACAAGAATGAATACATTTTCAGCAATTTAGAATTTAGGAAGATTTATAAAGTCAAATAAAATAAAAATAAATTGGGATTGTTATTATTCAATATTTTCCACCTCTAAATGAATCAACCATCTTTAAATAAACGATAAACATCCCCAGATTCGCAAACTCCTTTTGTACCATATTTCGTAAGAGCATTTAAAAACTGAATTGAAAGTTGCACCATATTTCGTAAGTGTATCTTAACTAGTGACCATTTTGTGATTGTAAAAGTAGCGTAATTTAGCGTTCACTTTTGAATACTACGATAGCTATTTCAATAAACGAATACGAATACAAATAAAGAAGAAAATGATATATTAAACCTCAGATATTTTATACCAGCCATAATAGTATTCCTACAGAAAAATTCAAAGAGGTGAAGGACCTTTATTGTAGCTCATAAAAATCCCTGCACAAGAAGAAGATGAATTTACACACTTTTGCCACAAGGCAAGGCTTAAAATTTACTGATTAAATCTGTGGGGGAGAAATAAAAAAAATTCTCCTTTTTATCTCGTTGACTATTCCACCATCATATTCGATCCAACTTCCAAGATATTTGAGCTCCTTGACTTGTTCAATTGTTTTTCTGTTGCATTTAAGGATTAAAGGTGAGTCCACACCTTTACAATCCACACCATTAAAGGATTAAAGGTAAAGTCCATGCTCTTTGACTTACCAACGTTTACTATTAGTTTCACTTTCTCAGCCTTCTCCGCTATGTTGTCAAGTAGTAGCTGCAAACGTTGCTTCGCCTCTACTAGAAGTAATAAGTCGTCTACGAAGTCTGGGAGCTGTTTGCCACTGGCTTTTACACCAAAGCCTGATGCTTACCGCAGGATATAATCCATTACTAGAACCAATGGGAACGGGGATAATACAGATCATTGTTTTACCCCAGAGAGAACCTCAAAGAATAGTGTCTCTCATTTTCCGTTTGGGCGCCCTCCCCCAGATTTGCTCTCCTTGTCAAAGGCCATTACTATTTGGACTAGTTTATTAGGTACTCTATAAAATTTAAAAAACAAATCCATAAAATACCGCGATCGATTGAGGCGAACGCTTTTCAAAATTAACGAAGAGCAGATACAGCTTTTTATTCCATTCTCTTGACTCTTCCACCATAAGTCTGAGGTCAAAAGTAAGGTGAGAACATCATATACTAGGCGAGAACCCATCTCTTTAGTATCTTTGCCGTTATCCCATCGACTCTCGATTCAAGGCAATTTTTAAGCTTTTCGACAGTTGCTTCAACATCTACAGTGCTGGGAGGATCAGCACTTGCGACAATTTGTAAAAACGGGTTTCGGGTGCGACAATTTGTAAAAAGTTTCGGGTGAAAACAGGTGCAGATTCTCGTTCATGAGGTGGAAGACAATTAGGTATATTGTCAAAATGGGACGCCCATCTTTCGTCTACTATCTTGGGATCTGAAATAATTTTTACATTTTCATCTTTAACAAGTGATGAGCACTTGCACTTTTTACCAACTTAATTTTATTGGTAAAATTGGTAAAATCTTAATTTTACCAATTTTGCACTTTGGTAAAATTGGTAAAATTGGTTCGTCGGTAAACCAACCTGGAGTCGCCTTTCTTTGCAGCGTCTTCGGCAAGTACCGCTTTCTCTTCTGTCTGGTTTCACTTATCTGTTCTTGCAATCTTTTTGACACCTTTATCCTTTCCTTTATAGCGATACTACAGATGGTCTTTATCTTCAGGCCTCCACACATTCAGGATACCTCTTTTCGTTTCCTTGCGCCATTAAATGAATCTCCAGGTTTCGTCCAATATCCATTCCTCCTTCTTTCTTTTCTTACATCCAAGATTTGCCTTAGGGGCATCATGGTAGGTATTCTTGATTATCAACCCGATATCTTCGACACCATGATTTTCAGTTTCTTCTGTTAGATTCAAGGCCCCGAATCTCTTTCTCAAAGAAATCCTTTCTTAAATCTCGGTTTTTCAGTTTCTTGGAGTCAAACAACGAATAAGTACTGATCAATTTCTTCTTTTGAGCTTTCAACTTAATTTGAACTTCAGCCATCATCAATATATGGTCTGAGTTAATGTCAGCTTTACGAAAACCCCGTAAGTCAAATAAGTTGCTTCTCCAACGTCATGAAATTAGAAAGTGATGGATTTGGTCTTTAGTCCGACCATCTGAGGAACAATGTCCTCGAAACAACGAAACTTCTCCTCGAACAATGTGTCCCCTATGATCAAGTAATTGCAGAGCGTGTAGTCTTCGAAAACCGTAGTAGACTCCGGCGTGGTGTGTTGCAAGATTTCTACTAAAAGCCAAAGTGTATCCATCGTCAAGTTTCTCTAGTCCACTTTCTGCCCATCTAACTTCACCTAGGACAAGTATACCCAGACAATACAGTTTCATTTCCTTGAGGCCTTGTTGGGTTCTTGAAGTCTGGTTTATTGTTCCTATATTCCAAAATCCTAGTTTGGAGGTTGCTTTCACAGTCAGAAATCGAGTCCGGGGGTGTGCACTACCTCCCCGGTAGTTTTTAACTACCCTCTCTCTAAGGGGGTAGTTTCAACTACCCCCTTAAAAGAAAGGTGACAAAACTCCTCTCTCTCTCTCTCTTTCTCTCTCCCTTTATTTTCTTATTCCACCCGATCTCTTTTCCCCTCATCATTCTAATAAAAACAAACTTTAAAATAATAATATCATAAATGGATATTAAAAATATACTTACTTAAAAAGGTCCTGTATTTCTTTCAGGGTTGCTTCAAAAGGTACATTTCTGACTAGAATCTTCGAAGAGGTTTGTTTCCCAACAGTATTGGCACCACGACCCGTAGAGACATTTGTACTACAAGAAAAACAAAAATTAAATGCGTAGCTAATTATCTTGTAGATAGGAGCATTTTCGAAAAAAAATACCTATTAGACAAAGCATACTTTTTGTTATTATAGTTCTAAGACGTAAAGATATTAAAGTGCTACCATTAATATTTTGAAATTCTGACAGAAGAGACCCCTGCAGAAGAGACAAATGGGCCGAAATGTTTAGGGGGTTATATCTCCTCTCCTCCCACATAGCCCATCAATATCTACAAAGAAAATCTGCATCAATAGGTCCATTTTTCGATATTTAGAATTGTAAGCATAAATTGGATAACCTCATGCTGATTGCAATATGGAATTTAGACGTGGATATAACATTTTGCTATTAGGACTAATCGAGATAATAGTTACCATTCCTGAATCACCTACAAGTAAAACAATTTTCTTACTGGCCAGTATTTTTTGTAAGATGTTATGTTTAAGCTATATTCTGAATACTGCAGCCACTCATGGACTGAATTAGGATGACTCAGAAAAACAAAATATGTAGTGACCAAAACAGTTTAATTTCCGAGGGGGTCAATTTCTTCTATTACGGAATTTCATTAAAAGCATTCAGTTATTAGAATCCTAGTGAAGGATTGACTATTATGTATAGTCTATAAATAGATAAACAGATACTTTTCTTTTCTTAAGCCAAAAGGGTCATGTCTACAAAAACAACTAGAGCTAAGAGTTCATATGGCACTTGAGACGAGGTCGGAAGATCCAAGGGCCAAGAACTCATTTGGTATGAGCTCTAGCAAAATTCTAAGAATCAATAGATTGATTTAAAAGGAAAATCAGAGGCTTAATCCCAATCGGGATTTAAAATAAGAGCTCTGAGACACGAGATCCTTCTAAATGTCAAAATTCATTAAGATCCGATCACCCAGTCGTAAGTTAGAAATACCTAATTTTTTCTTATTTTTCCTCTCCCTTCAGCCCCCCAGATGGTCGAATCGGGGAAAACGACTTTATCAAGTCAATTTGTACAGGTCACTGACCCACCTACAAATTTTCATCGTCCTAACACATCAAGAAGCACTGAACTCCCCCAAAGAAAGCGGATCCAGTCCGGTTACGTGAATCACGTATAAAAAAAAAATGCTTATTCTACCCACCAAGTTTCATCCTGATTTCTCCACTTTAAGCGCTACAGAAGCACCGAACTCGCCAAAGCACCGGAAATCCCCCCAACTCCCAAGCAGATTCTCACTACTTTTTTCCACACTAGGGGCATGAGTAAATACCAACCATTACCCCCACCCTTCCTGATTTCCTTCTTTCTCCAAGTGTTAGAAAATTATGCTCCCTGATATATACCACTTAACTCCTTCCCTGCTTAAACCCTACTTTAAAATAACTATTATGTCCCAAGACCTTCTTCCATTGGTAGTAAACTTAAAGAAAAGTCGATCCTGTGTATTCATAATGCCTTAACGTTTGGATCTTCCGTCTCATCAACAAACCCTATAAATTTTTCTCAGTATCTTATCATTCTAACCAATCTTTTTACCATTGATAAAAGCAATCATAGATTACCCCTTAGCACCGAACTATTAAATTTAAAACTCCTATTAGTCTCCTAAAATGCCCTAAATACAGTCTTTCTATTTTCCACTTTTTCCGAACCCCCAAAAATTCCACCGATAATTTTCGTCTGACCCCATTTTCATCTAAAAATTTTTATTATGTAGCTTAATATCATATGGTCTTAAATTCCTAGGGGGTTTCCCCAGTAAGACCCATGAAGTCTTGAGACCTTTTCAACTCAACGTTTGTATATCTATAATAACACCAAAAGAAATTAATAAATCTTGAAGTCTTAATAAATAAGTCTTAAAATAAGTCTTATAGAACTACAAAGTCTGTGTCCACAGTTTAAACTGATAAAAATAAACTACCCCTCCCGCCCGAAAATTGAAATCACCATAGTCACAAACCCTCTTCAGGAGAATTACAGTGACTAAATCAAACACCACCTACCGGGTGATTTTTATTGTCCCTTTTTTTCGGTTGAGCCTAGGCTTAGTTTTATAGAACTACGAATATTAAACTTTATTTTGCGTCAGAGCACGTAAATTAAATTCAAGGGACTTCTTTTTTCTTCTGTCTAAAAATTCTAGACATCAGTTATTTGCCAAGAAACAAGTACCCAACTTACTCAACAGTTCGATTAGATCTCTTCAGTTCCAGAGCATGGCCATCAAGCAAAGCTCTTTGTAAAGTTTTCAATGCTTTGTCGGCGTCAATCTTCTTACTGAATGTGACAAAACCATAGCCCATAGATAACTTCTTCGTGGGGTTTTTTGGATCCTTTTTGGTTGCTATTGTACATGATACAACATCCCCACATCCAGTGAAATGCTAAAAATAATGGACTCAATCAGTTATAACAGATTAGGAGCATTTTTCAACGGACATTCAGCCAATCAAAAGCTATCGACCCTTTTTACGTTTAATTAGAACTGATACTTTTTCAGACAGCCCCGGGTTCAAACGGCGGCGTTATTTTTCTAAAGGAAAATTTCGCATGCGTAATAGATCCAGAAAGAAGACGTATCAATTGTAAAAAGAGACGTTTTCTGTCATTAGGAAAGAGGGTAGTTTCTCAGATATGAAACTACTTTTTTCTATTAGCAGAAAATACAGGCATTCCACTTAACTTGTGGAACAGATTTATCTTTCAATGATCAGGAGTCATTTGTGCCATTTTGAGTGCTTTTTGAGGTGGTTGCAAATTGAACTTTTTATAACAGCACATTTTTCAAAGCGATGATTTTTTAATTCCAACACAGATTCGTCTTTCAACGGTCAGCCGTTGCCAGTTAAAAGACTTTCGCGTAATTTTGGGTGCTTTTTAAGGTGGTTGCGAATTTAACTCTTTTACATCAGCATATTTCCCAAAGTGAGTTCGTATGAAAAATTGTGCCGTCACCGCATTTTTGCCGAAAAAAAACAACAATGCCTTCGGGATATATTCGCCAAAATAAATTTAGCTTGCGGGACACTTAATAAATCACATTTAAAGAGATTAAAGAGAAGAGAAGGGCTCGACAATAGAAAGATAAATACTAACAAAACAGAGATAAACAATAGAAACGGACTAATTTCTCGACAGACAAAATTATCAACTGATTTTTACATAATCAATTCAAACAAAAGCCATATTAGAACATATCTTTAGATTAGTTGTCCCCAGCTCTGACAGTTGACCGACACGACCACCAGAATTGCTACTAGTACTACTACTACAACTACTACTATCAACAACGCTCCTCCTCATCCTATTCTATTCAAGGCTTTCTTCTTCACACCCTCCCAGGAAGCTCACATTTCCTTTATATCTTTCTTTATGACCTATTCTCACACCGACCGTGGATAACCTGCTTTCCGTTTAGTCTTAGAAGGTTGGCTGAAAAGAATTATCTTCGGCAATATGTCATCTTTCATCCGCAAAACGTGTCCTAGGAATCTCAACCGTTCTCTCATTATAGCCCAAGAAAGCGGAATTGAATCAAAGTTTTCGTAGAGCCTAGTGGTTGAAATACGGTCAGTCAGCCAGAAACCCAGAACAATCCGTAGGCAATTTCTCTAGAAAACATCTCGCAAATCTTCTTCCCCTTTTCGAAGCTCCCATGCTTCAGAGCCTAATCTGAGTAATGTTATCACTATAGCTTCCAAAATTCTAATCTACGTTGTCAGAGTTATCTTCCTATTCTTTCAAGTTTTTTTTTCTTTTTACTCAGAAAAAAAAACACCCTTAGCCTTTACTGTACTATTTTTAACATCTTTGTAACAAAAAAGGGGGTGTGGGAGGGGGCCTATTTGTCCTCCAATATTTTTGGTTACTTAAAAAGGGCACTATTACTTTTAATTTGCGTTCAAATAGGCCATCTCCCGATATTATAGGACCACTGAGTCAATATAATCACCTCTGGAAGAAAAAAAAAACACACACACATCCATGATCTTTCTACTATAAAAAAAAAATTCTTCATTTTTGGAGATAGGAGCTTAAAGCCTCTTCAGTAGGGCTCTCTGGTACGCTGAATCTGATGGTGAGATTTTAAGATTTCATGGCTTTTAGGCGATGTTTTTACCTTTTTCAAAAATCAGACAAATTTTCTTAGGGTCGTAGCCTTTGATGGGTAAGATTAAAACTTAATGAAAGTTATAGATTTGAAATGAGCACAATAAAGCCAATCGTTTTTATAAATCTTTCGGTATCGAAATATTGTTTTTTAAGAGTTTCGGCTACTATTGAGTCGGGTAGCTCCTTACTTACAGTTCGTTACCACGAACTGTTTGATTGTAAAAGATAAAACCAAAACACATGAGTAGCACATCAAACTTAAATATTTATCAATAATTTATAATGACTAAAAGAGTGTTATTCAGTAAGAACAAAACCTGCAGGATGGGTGACTAAAAAATCCGATAGCCCTCTGTATAGCCCGAAGCCCACGAGTAACATAGCTGAAACTAGCGCTAGTGTCGGCAAAGAATCACCAACACGATCTAGTTTTTTGGCAATTCTTGGTATTTTTCAAGTGTTAAACTCAGATACAATTAATGAGATTGTATCATTGAAACTAGAGATTAACCCAGTAAGGTCAGGGTACCAGCCAGTGAAATTATGGAAATTCTAAAACTAACTCTGGAACTCTTGGAAACACAACTTAGACCAAAAAGCTTTGGAAATTAAGACAAGTGATGTGTCAGTGGAATCATTATCTAATAAGATTACTTCAGCTATCATAAGTTCTTCAGAAAGAATATTTGGTTAGAGACAACCTCATCCCAAAAGACAAAATTCTAATCCGGGATGGAACAGTAATGCCAGAAAGCCTTCCTAGAGAAGAAAAAAGCAAAAAATATTTTTTCTAGATACCCCTCAATCGAGAATAAAATAATTTTTAAACAAACGACAGGAGAATTCAAAAAGACACTGAAAGCTGAGATACAAGATGGACGGAGAAGGCTCATTGAAGACAAATTTGGTCACAAAACTCCAGTTCAGGAGCTATGGAGAAACTTCCGGATTTTTTCAGGCAAAAACAGAAGAAACCCCATCCCTGCAGAAATACATATGAGAAGGACTACAGAATCTTCAACCAATGGTGAACTTAATCGCTTTTTAGAAAAGTTTCTGAATGTAGTTACCCCATTACAATACAAACCCCACCAACCTAGTCCCAAAAAAAGTACTGCCCCCTTTTCCCTTTTCAGCTCTCAGGACGTTAAAAACACCATTTCAAAGCTCCAGCCTGGTGCAACTAGCTCTGATGGAATTCGCAATTTGATGTTGAAAAGATACATTTGTTGAGCTACTGACAGAGCTATTCACCAGATCTGTCATAGAGTCAGCAATACCACCTGAGTGGAATAACGCCATATACATAATACAAAATACAGAAAAAAATGCAGTTGTGCGGTAGTTATACCCTCCCAGAGCCTGTCTCTTTCCTACCGTTTACCCCCCTGCCTGACAATTTTCTCTGCAGAGCTTTATGGCAATTAAGTTTTTACTTCAAGCCACATGAAGCCAAACAGTGATCAAACATCAGAAGTATATTGTCTGCACTGATTCACTTTCAGCTCTGGATTACCTCTCATACCAGCAACACCGAGCAAGAAATGTTGCCATTAAGATTGAAAATTTGGTTACTCAGCTTGCAAAAAAGGGTATATATGTTCTATTCATATGGGTTGCAGCACACTGTGGTGTAACAGGAAACGAATTAGCAGATCAGGCTGCAATACAAGCCTGATGTTGATCACTCAAACTCCTATTACTTGTCCTGAATCCCTGTCGTCAATCAGCTCAAAAATTTTGGAAGAAGAAGAAGCTTGGCTCCATTCTTTCAAAACTCAGCTCCTTGATCTCTATGATTATAAGCAGCCATCAAAAGAAATGTACCTCACATCTCGCATCCTTTCTACCTGCCTATTTCGTCTTAGATGTGGCTATGCAAAGACAAAATCAACACTATTCCAGTGGAAAATTTGCCCCATTCCCCAACTGTGACACATGTGGAGTGTATGAAGATATACGTCACATCTTCTTTAACTGTAGAAAATGTGAAAAAGAGAGGGAATTACTAAGAATTTGCTGTAAGAAGGCATTTAATGCATTCACAATGCGTTCTGTTCTGGGACACCAAACGTCTTCTCCTCGGGGTAGACGACTAAGCACAAACCTTTTAGGTAGATTTGTTAAGACTACTGGTTTGGTTCATTCACAATAAGTTTTTTTTGCACCTATATAATACTGGTTTCAGAATTAACCTATTTATTATTTTAGATATATTTTATCTACATTTGGTTGTATGAGACTGGTTATAATGTGTAAAAACTGTATTACTTATTATAATTGTGCTGCATATGTATTTTAATTATTGTTTGACAATGCATAGCTGCAGTATTTTGATTCCTGTTTTTAAACGCAGGCAGTTGCTGCAGGTTGCTGCAGGCGAATAACCCCCCTCCATTAGCAAGTCAAGTGATACTGTTCTAGTTCAGTGAATACTGACTGGAGTGACACCCAAACAAGCTAGTGATTATAGAAGGCACAGAACAACTGAGTGATACGAACGCATATGACCTATTGGTCGAACGCGTCAAACTCCAAACAAAAACACCAACAAACCAAGCTCCCATTTGCACCAAAAGCACCCAAATTCCTAAATACTTTATCACCCAGAACCCGCAGCTCCCAACTTGAAAGATAAATACAAGCATACCCAAAAATCAATTAACAAGACTAAGACACACTTAATGACACCCAAGCAAGCTAGTGATTACACAAGGCACAGAACAACTAAGTAATACGAACGCATATGACCTATTGGTTAAACACGTCAAACCTCAAGCAACAACAAAACATATCTTTCCACTCTTATACCCATTCTCTTTGGAACAGCCTAAATTAAGAATGGGGATACTTTCATTCCTCTTCTCCAATACTTCAGGAAACTGACTTTTCATGAGCTAAGAATTTTTTTAAGATAGGTGAATTAAACTTTCACAACTGAATACCTAATTGTAAAGATTTATATATCCTATGAAAAAAGGTCCTAAAACAAAAAAGTAAATAAGTAAAAGAAATATGGGCCATGAATTCAATCAAAATAGAGCCATAAATTGAAAACTAAAATTCAAACAGGTCTGGAAAAAATAATAATTGAGAATTGGTTTAGAGTGAAGCTGAAATCCTAGGAATCAAAGGACAAAAATTTAACACCCTTTTTTATAGTCAAAATGTATTGCCCAGCAATTTTCATCTTAATAGACTGCTCGAAGAGTCCCTGAAAGATCTGTGATTTGAAAATGACAATAGAGTGGAGAGATTCTCACATGTTGGTTGACATTCCACAAATAAAGACATTCAGGTAAGCCTAATTTCGGGAATCAGTTGAAACAAATTTAGCTGGTAACCAGAACTGGATAGACCCAAAACTATAGTTCAATCGATTTGAACTTAACTGAGGGTTAGCCAATCAGAATTTTTCGTAGGATTTTCTGACTGCCAAACACTCAAACCTTATCCAGATAGAGGAAAAACTGCAAATAAAAACATAAGGAATAGACGGCCTGTAGTGGTGCAGTGAGGTTGATTTCTGTCTGGTAATACGGAGCCGGGAGTTTAAACTGAGCTGTAGGAACCTTCTACAAGACCCACGATTTGACCCCAGTGATGATGTTATACGAAAGCGCCTCTATGAAAATCCAAACAAGAGAATAAAGAATAAATGGAAAAACAGAATAGAGAAGAAGTGAAATATCGGAAGGAACTACTGTAGCTCGTCGGAGCTCAGGAACATTTGTGAGACAAGAGAAGCAAGGATTATATGAAATCTGATATGCTTGAATGGTTTTCTAAAAAACCTATTTTTTAAACCAGTAACGATTTCTTAGTACCAAATCGCGTAATCAGACATAATTCGCAGCTACACTAAATTACATAATTAAATGACCCCAAGATATTCGGAAAATAAAAGTACTAACCAACTTTAGTTGGCCTTCCATTGTATTAAAATTAATATTTTTCACGAATAAGGTTGATCCAATTTCCCCTTCATCTGCACCCTCTTTCTCGACTCCGTGAACATCTGGGACGCGGCTATCGACGGTTGTAACAACACCACCTAGGAGAATAAACAAGGTCATTTTTACACAAATTTCATAAGTCCATTTTAAATAGGCTTAATTCAATTTTGTGTTTTTTTTTTTGCTTTTTTTGTGTGTATTTAATTGTTTGTACTCCACATTTTAATACTTTTATAGTGTTGTTGTGGGTAAGAAATAAATTATTATTATTATTATTATTATTAATAGCTTCCACAATCATCAAATATTTACCACCGTGTTAATGTATATTCTCAAATTCTAAATATACTCTTACATAAATTTTTCTTGTTTCTAGCTTAATTGACATTACATTTTTGTGACAGCAATGTGAAGTTAACTTTCTTTAGTTTATATTTTCTTTCGAACTATTCATCTTGAATAGTTCGACTGATTTTCCAATCCAAAAGAAAACACAGCGGACACACACACTTGATTTTATCCATAATATGCAGAAGATTAACAAAATATTGCTTGCCTTTGATACTAATCAGTTTTATTAATAACTGTAACTCCAGTTTATTTTTCATAGGATTAGTTTATAGCTTACATACCAGCTTTTAATTATTTTAATTAAGTCCACTTTCTTCAAAAGCTTCACCAACGATCAGATAGTTATCACTACATTAAACTTTTAACTTTTTATACAAGATTAAATAACCATTACTATTATTGGTATATTTTAGAATTGGAGTGCATAAAAAATAATTTTTGACCTTATTGAACATAATGATATGTAATGGGGAAAAAATACCGGACAAAAGAAAATCCCAATAAGAATAGTAAATGAATATATAATCAATATACTACAACTACTACTACTACTACTGCTCCACATTTTACCACATTTCCATTACTACTACAACAACGTCTACTACTAATAACTTACCGCAGCACCAAGCCGCCTAAGGTCAACACAGCTACGCACATCCCTTCTCTATCCCAATTTATTTAAAAAAAAAAACCTCTTTAAACCCTTCCAAGAAGTTCCAGTATCACTTAAATCCTTCCTTTCGACTCCTTCCATCAAATTCGGGGATGGGATGGCCTGCCTTTTAATTCTGGCCTTAGACGGTTGACTCACAAGGGTGATATTTGTCAATTAACCATCTTTCGTCCGCAGAACATGTCCTAGCCATTTCAACCTTCATCATATTACAGCCCTAGAAAGCGTGATTTAAAACCTACTCTAACCTGACCTAAACTGCTTCTAACCTACCCTAAAAGATCTCTTGAGCCACCGAATAGCCCTGGAAAGCTCATTCCAAATCTCACTTTTCAAGTCACTCTACCACTACTGATTAATAACCAATCGTGGCATCGGTATGCATGAGTGCAACCAAGCAGCGCACGCTCCTCCATCACCCTAATTTGAGCAAATATTCACTGTTTAATCCTCCCTTACGTTCTGACTTTATCCCAACACTTTCATACAAACTCTTTTAGCCCCGTTCCAGGACGTCCTCCCTTTCAGTTGGCCTCATTTGATAATCGAAAAGCATGGTTTTCGGTCATCTATCATTCTTTATTCGAAAAGACCCGACACTTCCACTTCTGTCCTTTAAAGGTATGCTCATGAATATGTTAAGCTTAACAATTTATTGTAAAGCATTTATTTATTTAACAATTTATTGAAAATTAAAAAAATTATTTTTTTCGGCAATTTTCAACCAATATTCAACGCGTCTCTCCGTCTAAAAACATGAACACGAAAATTCAAAAAAGTACCTTGCTAAGACTGTCTTTAAAGCTAGTTTTTCCGGTAGTATATTGAAACCATGAGAGAGCAGAGAAATGAAAATGGTAGCCATTAATTTAATTCTGGTTGGTGATTTTGTTTTTGGCCTCATCCCAAGACAAAAAAAAAGCTTTTCGCAGCACAAAAATAGAAAAATAAACATTAATCTTAAAAAAAAAACAATTGAATAAAAGAAACTCTTTTCACACAACAGTAAAAGGGTAACTGAATAAAAAATCAGATATTGATTGACAAGTCAAAGTGACACATCTGATTTCATTCTATTTGATGCTTTTTTAAAAGCTAATCGCTTGCCACGTCTGGCATCATCTGACATTTTATTAAGTTGCGAAAGATTATAATGTAAGAGAAAATCTGAATTAAAAGGTTCATTAATGATGAGGCTCAGATGATTCTCTCCAGTATCTCTATAAAGGAGGAGTAATTTTTGTGTATATATTTCTTAATTTCAGCTGCCTCTCTGAAAATTTACCTGATATATTTACCTTGACTGAGATATGGTCAATCAAAACAACGATTTACTTCACAGGATTGTGTTCAATTCATCTTTTGTAAGCTTGGCCATTTCCTTTGGCCCATTTGCCATTGGCAAATGGCCATTTGCCATTTGGCCATTTTGCCATTTGACTAATTGGCCATTTCACTCCCATTGGCCATTTGGCCATTTTAATGAAAAGGTTTCAATACAAACGGTTCAACCTTCAATCAAACGTTTATTTAATCCCATTTAGTTCACTTCATAATTTGATTGCGTTTTCGTTTATATTTACTATTTGTCAAGAGGGTAGTGGATAATAGAAAATCGAATCAGTCTAGATTCTCCCCCGCCTTGTAAAACACCAAACTGGATTCTCTCCTTGTAAAACACCAAACTGGATACTCTACTCCTTGTCAAACACCAAACTGTTAACAGTAAACTTACCTTGGACAGTTTCACCGTCTGTTTTGATTTCCTTAAGAACGTCGACGGGAGCCCATTCCAAATACAAAGGTGTGTTTTTAAACCTTGTGTAGGCTAATTTCCTAAAGGCAAGCTTAGCTTCTGTCTGATTCAAATATTCAATAATTGCTAGAAGAAAAAGCGCCAATGTAAGTAGAATAACAGAAACTTTCAGTGGCGTTACTCACGAACATTTAGGTGGACAGAATATATTGCAATTGTGGTAAAATGAATTCGCTTTCCGTATTTACTAATAATTTTGAATTTTCTAAATAAGCACCATGGTTGCAACGTCAAAAGCTTTATCCCATAATAACCAAAAATTTTAAAATCCGTTTTGAAAAAAAAAATGGCAATGAAGAAGAATCGCCATTTGAAGTTGATTCAGGAAGGGTAACTGAGTTTTGCCTAATCTTAATGGTAAAAAGTGATTACAAAAACCTACTTATCGGAATTCCAAAAAATAGCCTGAAATTCATCGGTCATTGACATTTTAAAGATCAAAATGTCAATGACACTATTGGAATCGCCGTAGCCATAAACCCTAAATAGGAGAAATACAGTCCAACGTTTTTAGCAAAAATGAAAAATATAATTTGTGGACGGTAAAAAGTGATGATGGAATAGATCTACATAATTTCTTAAACCACATTGCTTTTCTATTTACGAAAGATTGATCTAGAAAAAAAAACGGATTTCAATTTCAACGAAGCAGTGAACAAAAAATAAGAACAAAAAAAAAAACACCTCAATTAAAAAAAATAATATTCGAAATAATCGGAATGTTTTGTTTTATTTTTTTTTTGTTCACTGCTTTGTTGAAATTAAAATCCGTTTTTTCTTCCTTAATTTTTCGTAAATTTTCTAGCCTACTATTTACTTCTAGCCCACGGGTGGCAAAACACAAATTCAATTTTATTATTTTTGAATTTAGCAAAAAAAAAACTTGCCAATAATGTTACGCAACAAAAGTTTTTACAAAACTGTAAAGTAAATAAAATAATTCCAAAATAGATTTCTTTCAAGTATCATTCAAATACATACAATGAGGCTAATCACACGAGAAATGTAAATTTATAATGCGAGTTGTTCTTTTCTCTCTCTCTTTCTCTCTTTGTGGGTTTAGTTGTAATTTTTTGTAATTTTAAGGCAACTAATTTTTTTTTCGTTCTTTTCGTTGTTTTCCCGTTGAGAAAGACTCACAGATTTGAGCCAAAATATTCGGAATTTTTTTTATTTTTTAATTAAAGTCATGTTTTGTTTTTAATTTTATTTTTCACTGCTTTGTTGAAATTATAACCCATTTTTTCTCGCTTAATTTTTCATAAATAGACATTTCTGGTTATCAATTACATTTTTGGTTTCAAAGCTATTGAAGGCTCACCTGTTCCGGGAACGTGTAGGGAGTATTGTATTCAGAGTATAGATGGCAGTATGTAATTCTCGAACCTAAAGTCTGATTGACTCAGACAAGTTTCATTTTTACTTCGCACCTCTCTTAAGTTTTCCTTTCAAAGATTTAGGATTTTGTCACGAAAAGAGTTGAAGGGGTATACCAACCTTGGTTGAGTTGGTATCCTTAAAAATTCAATTATTTATAAAATTTTGTCCTGTATTGAGATTTTACATAACTGAAGGGCATTAGTAGAATTTAACATATGTTGTTAATGTCATTTACAAGACTCGTGTTTTTGTTGCAATTCTTATGTCGTATTACTACAAAGAATTTAGAATTTCTCATAAGAAAGCATAGGGTGCTTTCAGGTTTTTCAACATTTTAACACTTTATCATTTTAGACGAACTGGTCTCCAAAATTCTTGGGTCTATCACTCCCTACTAGAACTACTGATAGTCTAAGCAATACTTGACAACTGTAAATTCATGACAGAAGTTATTCATTCAATTTTGATTTCGTCATAACTCGGAGAAGTAACTTTCAAAAGATACGCGGGTTGTATCAGTTCTAGGCGTTTACCCCCCTCCCCTGAAAAATACTCCCCGAAGAAAATACCCCCCCTCGTGGAAAATAAGGCTTTCCAAATTTGAGTATTCTATTTGAGTTTTGTTTTATTTATTTTTTCCGTAGGGGGAAAGGAATTTTGATACTTGTGTACTATACGCCACTCACTTAAGTTTACGCAGCATAAGACTCATGAATAAAACGGTGTCTTCGTTAGTTTTTTCAGCTTAGCGCGAAATAAATTTGGGCTATATATTGGCACATTAGGGGTGGGGGTGGGGGAGTAAAGTATAGTGGGTCTGCATGCAAAAAACACAATAGGTACAATTATTTTTACATATTATTAAGCAAGAATTATGTCTGACTTAAAACTGTCAAAATACTTTACTCCCCCCCTTGTCTTTGCCTTGTCTCGCACTTATCTGAAAGAAACTAACGAAGAAACCGGTTTGTTCTCAAGTTTTACAACGTCTCACAAATCTTGAAATTACCGTTAAGATTTCTAACTCAATATCGGGACTTACTTATAGTTCATTTGAATTCTTTTTGCTCTCATGTTAACGTTAGATCTTTAAATAGAATCAACTTTCTTTGAATTTTAGGCGTTTAGGACAAGATCGATTTTTTTTTCCCTTTAATATCCGTTTCATCTTTAAGCAAAAAAGTCAAAAAAAATATTTTACCCTTAAACCCATGTCAAGTCTTCATACCTGAAAACCGCGCTTGCCGAAGATATTCTTTTGGTTGCTTCAAAATTATGAGCATTTAGAAGAGTACCCCATTCTTATCAATGTTGCCACGTTCAAACATAAAAATAAATGAGAAAAACTATGGAATCAAATTTGACAAAACTTTCAATCAATAAAAATTAAAATATTAATCTATACCTTCTTTATTTCCAATCTAAAATTATTCAAAGTAATTTAAACAATAATCTATTCCATAAGATAAGACAACTATACCTTTAAAGAAGAGCTATGCCTTCTTAAGATTTTGGTGCGACATATTTTAGCTCACTGCTTACTAGTTTTTTTTTTTTTTTTTTTTTTTTTTTTTTTTTTTTTTTTTTTTTTTTTTACATGGTTCACTTTTAAAGTTCACATCAACTTCTTCCAAAACAACACAATTAAAATCAATGTTTTTTTAACTAAAAATTCAATTCCCAATTTTTCCTTATTTATTAAGACACAAACGGTTGCATAAGTCGCCTCTTAATTTATTCAAACAATTCCATTCATTTTCAGTGTCCTTGGTACTTTAAGTATCCTAACATCCTTTTTAGTCACTAAAAGTTTAAAAAGTCTACTACTTTTTAATAAAAGTTAATAAATTAACTAAAATTAATAAACTTGAATACCGACAAGGTAGGCTAAAATAACCAAAAAAAGAAAAAAAAAAGCAAACGCCACTTTAATGTACCGCGAGCAATGAGTTCCAGCTCTAATTTTTTTTTTTTTTTTTTTTTTTTTTTTTTTTTAGATTTAATGTAATAGAAAAATGAGAATGGGATAAAATTAAACGGACACACGAAAACTCAAAATGACAATAAAAGATAAATTACCAGTTATACCATACGGTGGTAAAAGCAACCGCCCCAGTTCACCGTATTTGTTAAATATCTCTCTTAGTTCACCTTCAGTGGTACCAAAGGGTAAATTCTTAGCAAGCATTATGCATTTAGATCTTTCAGTAGCTGGACGATTAAAGGCATCTAAAACCACTCCATATTCCTCCAAAAACTGTCGTATCTCATTAACAACTTGAGTTTCACCAAGAGCCAATCGCACCGCAAGACTGTGTTGCCCACTCGGGTCTAGGACCTAGAAAATTAAACACTTAAACTTAACAGCAAAGATTTTCGTTTCAATTCCTGGTTTTTCTCAATTCACTAAATTGTCATAAAAAGCATGGATTAGTCGTATGGTTAATTACTTCTTTCTAAAATTTACAAGGACTGGTGAAAAACCCAACAAATATTATCTAGCTACGGCCCCAACAAACACAAAACAGGAGATTTTATGCAAACAATTCCTGAATAATTTTTCTGTTAGAGCAACCAGTTTCAAAAGTCCCATTGTAAGTGAATATTGAAAGTGAGCCATGTATTGGCGCAGTGGTGATCGAACCTAAGGTATTGTTTGACTTCAGTTTGACTGCAATAGAATCCTCTGAGGCAATTTGCTCCAAATGGTAAAATTTTGGCTTCACCATATTTTTGTCAGGACTTGATTCTTTTGAAACTGAACAGTTTAGAATCCTTAGACACAAGATCGAACCTGGATATCGAATCTTGTAGTAGCAACACACTGCAGGGTCAACGCAGGAACCCTGATAGTCAAGAAGTGTCGTTAATCCGACTATTATTTTGAGTGAAAGTGAATAAATGTCCAACAGGGAGAATGTTTGGAAACTCGAGAAGATGATTTGAAGAATTTTGGAGACCCTATTAACGACCTTATCTGATTCTACCACACAGAGATATGCCTACTTTTTGAATCAGAGGAACTATATTTAACCCCGTCCCTTTTACTTCGAAAGGAGTTAGGTTTTAGAGCATATGCTATTACAGAAAATGGTCGGAAAAGGTTCACTTCCGATGCCTTAGATCCTATAGTCTCCTCAGTTTATAAAGGAGTCATGGGTATCTGAGAAAATGTGCTACAACAACAATCTGTTTTCCCGGTTGAGTTCAATTAAGGTGTGTAGGTTTTGTTTGTTTTATATCAAGGCCCTCTGTATCGAAGGAATTGTCCTTAAATGATTACAAAATTCCATCTTTCAATATTTAATAATATCTTAGATGGAATTAAATGGTCAAGTAAAACCGTAAAAGGGAAGATAAATAACGCCAAAACTTGCACAGGGGATAAAAACTATAAGGTACCTAGGCTTTACAATTTGTCCTCAGTGAACTGCACATTCTATTATAGCATAGATTATGAGTTATAGTTTAGTTGCTATACCAACAGATGAAATAAACCAGTTAATGAAAAACTTCGACATCATTATATTAAACAGCCCGAAGACAAACACAGTTTCCTTTGAGTGAAGTCAGAGGCGGTTTAGGGGGAACATATGGATCACTTGGCGTGGGCATAGAAATTTTAGAAGGGCAAAATTTCAAATGAGCTAACAACTATGACTATTTTATAATTGTTTAAATTTCATTTTCATTAAAATAATGAAGAGGGCACAAATAAGCAAAATGAGCCTGAAACTTTCATTTTTATTTTTCCCTATCTTCATCAAAATTTCTTGAAAATAAAAATAAGAAGACCAACTTTAATTAATTTTGATGTTTCATTATTTGTATATGAATAAAAATATTATTAATAAATACAAATTGTGTGAAAATTTGGCCCGCAAATTTTGCTAAAACTTATTCTGAAAATTTTTAGGAGACAGAGGGTGGGAGGTTTAGTCAAGATTTTAGCCCAGGCGCAAGAGAGGCCAAAACTGTAACTGAGTCAAGTATAGCCTTATGTTTAAGTGATCGTAACATATATATCCGACATTCAGGATACCGTTTGACCTTGTAGCACATGACAATGGAAAGGATACAGATGCTCTAAAGGGTTTACCCTATTCCAGACCGTAGAGACCTGAAAATGTAAGCAAAGAAAATAAGGGTTCATTATATGATGGCACAAAAGACTTTAGTAGGCGAAAACAAACGGAAAATCAGAGTTTTTAATCTGCTGTTAAAAATAAAATTAGTTATTTTTATTTTATATTTTTATCTTTCTAGAAAAAATATAAAAGGTCAAATTCATTAATGCCCCAGTCAATTAAATGCACCTTGAAAAATGAATATGCTGAAATAAACAAGAATAAAATACAACCAAACCTAGCATTAAATTACTTATGTGCGAATATCAAATGGTCTTCTAGTAAAAAAGGAGTCAGTTTCTATGCATCACTTTCCTTATTTTCTCAGTAACTTCGCATAGAAGGAATGATCGTAGAAAATTAGAAGAGGGCATAATCGATTGGAAGTTCCGATTTCCTTTTTAACATCCATGTTATTATGGCTTAATAAGAGCAATGGGGTCCAGTAGTGCAGATCAGGATTTAATAGCTTTTTCTGCAGTCTATGCATTAGGATTAAGCTGCCTTTGAGCAGGAATCTGAGAAGTCCCTAGAAGAGGCCCACTTCCGACGACGTCATGTATCTCCTGATATTCGCTTTGTAGACAACTCATTTGCAATGACGCAACATAAAAAATATTCATCTTACTGGTTAACTAACAAGTAGCTTTATACTAACAGCAAGAGAAAAATACTGTTAGTCGGTGTCACTGAAGGTTTATTTCCATAGAAAATATCAGATTTTTAAGGATCCATTTAATATGTCCTGTAAACAGCGCAGTGGGCTTGGTAATACGGGAACTAGAATTCGAACTCAGCTACTGCGGCATAAGTCTTTTGAAAGAATGGTGCTTTGATAGTTACGTCTCCTTCGAGAGCATTAACATCCTCCTCCCAATTTCAATGTTTTATTAAGGGAAAATCCAGCAATGAAAAGTATTTATTACTTCTTAACAAAGGAATATGTCTTTTTCACACTAAATTACTAGTATATGAATATCAAACGGTCCTTTAGTAAAGAAAGACAATTCGTTTACGATTTTGCAAGAATTCGAATTCAGCTGCAACAACACACCACGGGGCAACTGATATATGATCAGTTGATCAATTCTAAAACTGTCTACTCTTTATTTCCGTCAGCAGTGAAATTCCCTCGTCTGGTATCTTTAAAACTCTAGTGGAACCCTTTCATTCTGTTTCAGACCGTAATTCTTGTTCAAAGGATTACTCGGATGTTAAAGTGGGGATAATGTTTTTATTTTCACAAGCAATAACCTGCTTTGCTTTTGTTTTGATTTTTTGTTTTTGTTTTGAGTTTGTTTGAGTTTTATTTTATTTGAGATTCGCTCAGAAGGAATAATCGTTTTTTCTTTCAAGTGGGCTTTCAAATAATTCATGATTTGATTGTACGCTTCGGCACAAGGTTAAGTTTTTTTTCTTTAAATCCATACACTCAATTCCTAAGAAAAAATATACTTCGTACACCCAATGCTGCGTTGCTTAGCGTTTTATCTGTGCTTATATCCGGAATAAAGTAATTATTAGAATTAGCAAGGCGTTTTACTTAACTGATTCAATAAAATGTCATGAATTTTCTCATTCGAAGCTAATATTTATGTCACTAGCGTTGCTTTTTCTAATCATTTGCTCAAATTTTTTCTTTAATTAGTGCGTTACCATTTTTGAACTCTGTCATTGCTGCTTACCCCGATGATTGCCAAGGATTGTTCCTTGATTGACAAACCATACGAATTAGTCTGTGGCGAAAATGCTGAAAGTCGGACATGATTCACCATAGGACACTTTGGAGCTAGAATTGCAACGCTCACGCGAATATAAACTAAGACAACGACACAGTTCTATATTTTGACTATCGTAAAATACTCACAGAAGTCTCATAAAGGCTCTGGCAATATCTTGTTTCGCAAAAAAACGACAAAGTCATTACTAGGTCGACCCACACGCGAGTGTTTGGCAATGAGGCGGTAAGTAGCAACAGAAATATTAATGTTTAGTAGGTTAAAGCTATCCCTAGTATGAAGGTGCTCTTAAAGATATAGCAAGTCACTTGTTTCGCAAAGAGTTCCGTTGATTTTTGAATTAAAATCAACCTGGTGGAAGTGATGAAAAACTCGAAAGCCCTGGCTAATTAGAATAAAGCCAAGACAGATTGTCTCACTGAGAGGCAAAGCTGACATAACACTTTTTCAGAATTTTGAATTAAAAATCCACTTGGTTGACCTGACAAAAAACTTCAGGGCAATGGCTACTTAGAGTAAAGCCCAGAAAGATCATCTCAGTGAAAGGCAAAGCTGATCTAATCCTTTTTCAGAATTGTATAAAAAAAAGAGTCCATTTCACTTGTTAATAGAGGGTCTATCATCCATTCTAGGGCGGGACTAAGGTATATAAGCATAGAGTAAGGGTCATAAAAGGGAGCTTCAAATTTAAACCATTTGGATCTGAAAGATTTGATTTTATCTTACTCGTTGGTACTGTATAAGAAGAAGAGACATGTCACGAAGAAGAGGCTCAGAAGTTCACGAAGACGACGAATCATTTCTGGTCTTCACTAACTTCCAACAATTTTTATTAATCGTTTTAATAAGAGCATTATATGGTCCTATGGTGACCAATGGGTTTGATCTTAAAAATTTAATAAAATCTACATAAAAAATGTTTTGAAGCACTTTTAAAAATTTCTTTTTGTACATCACCCCCTCCCCCTCCCCTATAGAAGAACGCTGCTCTTAACTAACGTCATATCAAAATCTATACAAAATAATATAGAATGCTTGAATATAGGTAATATGGAATTGAATATAAAGAATATAGAGAATAGAGGAATAAAAAACAAAACAAAAATAAAGGTCCTGAAAGGGGAGATTTTACGTGTTTTGGTTCGGGGAAGCCTAGTGTGTTTGATTATATTATAGTTTAATAGGAGGTTATGGGAAAATTGTTTGGATTTTCATGTTATGGATGTTGTAGGATCAGACCATCAGCCAATAGAGGTAGTTATGAAGGCAGGACAGGCGAAGAAATGGATGTAAGAGAGAGAAGGTGAGAGATATAGTTGGAGGAATAAGGGAAAGATGGAAGATAAGGGTAGGAAGTTCATGAAGCAGCAGATTCGGGTAGATTATAAGGAGGAAAACCTTATGAAAGATTTGTTGAAAAGTGAACATATGCAGAAAATGGCGGAGGAATGCATATATATACTGGGAAAGAGGAAATTAGAAGGAGCCGTGGAAGTAATAGCAGAGGACGGATATCAGAAATGTAGTGGAGTATCAAATAAGCAGATGGTGAGAAATACAAACGGATTCTTTGATGAGGATTGTCGGAGGCTGAAAGTAAACCTTGTTCAACTTCTCAGGAAAGTGAATGGAGCCCTAAATGACCAGGAGATGAATAAACACTTACTGGAGTACCGAGCAGAGAGAAACATCTACAAGAGATTAATAAAAAAGAAAAAAACAAGTAGAAGAGATTAGGGCCACAAAGATTAGCTAGGAATACTTGTCAAAAGACCCAAAACAGTTTTGGAGAGGAGTAAGGCGGGCATTCAGGGCCAACGACCAACACACCTCCAGCTGAGTCGTGGACAACATACCTGGAGCAGAACACTAGTGAAAGGGAGCAATATGGAGACGATATAGGGAGTTTCGCAGTGCTACGGGAACAGAATGGTTTTCCCTTAAGACAAGAGGATTATAGTCTCTTAGAACCGATCAAGTTAGAGGAAGTATGGGCAAGCCTAAAAAGAATGATGGGATCTTCGGCCCCGAGGATGGATGGAATACCAGCAAATATTTGGAAAACAGGAAAACCAGTTCTAGTACCAGTATTAGCAGCAGTTTTCAGCTTTGTGACTGAAAAAAGGAAATGGCCTGATCAGTGGAATTTGTCAGTAGGAATACCAATTTTTAAAAAAGGTAATAGGCAGGATCATAGTAATTATAGAATAATTAATTTAGGAAATGTGATGAGTAAGATGTTTTGCAAGGTTATAGAATCAAGATTAGGGAAGCGGTTGGATGAAAAGGAACTGTTATCCCCTTTCCCGGTAGGGTTTAGGAAAAACCAAAGTGCAATAGATCATATTTTTACTTTGAGAATTTTGGTAGAGAAGTATAGGAAGGGAAAAGGGGGAAGGTTATTTGCTGTTTTTTTTAGACCTAAAAGGAGTATATGATAATGTGGATAGACACCTATTGATATTAAACCTGTTATCTTTAGGACTGTCCCACTATTTTGTATTGTTGCTGTGCGAAATGTATAAGTATTTGAAGTTAATAATGAGAGTGGCGGGAAAGTTTTCGACTCCAGTGTTATCTGTATTGGGACTAAAGCAGGGATGTGTGCTTTCATCAAAATTGTTTAACCTTTATTTAAATGATGCCAATGAATTTTTCGTTAAGAGATTTGCTTCAACTGTGCTTACTACTATTTGTTGACGACATCGTATTACTGGCTGAATCAAAGGAGAAACTGAAAACAATTATTAGAGATTATGGAGGTTTATTTGGAAGAGAAGAAGTTAATCCTGAACACATCGAACACAGTGGTGATGGTATTTAGTCGTAAAGCCATGGAAGGTGAAGATGTGAATTTTTACTTTAAATATTTTCCTTGAAAAATGAATTTGTTTATCTTGGGGTAAATTTTACTAATAATGGGAAATTCAGTGGGCATCTAGATCTAACGAATGGAATATATTAGCGGTGAAATAACGAGGAGTAGTCTTAAACGGGTAAGAGATATTAGAGTACATAAGAGGATTTGGACAAGTAAGATAGTACCGGCGATGCACTATGGAGCAGAGGTCTGGGGCTATCGGAAAGGTCCGAAACTTGAGGTGGTTATGATGATATATTATAAGAAGATGTTGGGTTAGGGGATTCGTTTAGTAATTTGGTAATCCAGGGGGATTTAGGGTTAGCATCGCAGCGATCTATGAGGCTAGTGAGCATGGTGAGATATTGGGTTAGGATACTGGATATGCCGAGATTTACGGTAGCAAAGGCAGCATATCTAGAGGCGTTGAGACAGAAAAGTAAAGTAGGCAGGCCGGCGAAGATTAAGGATATCTTAGATAAGCATGGATTAGGGGAATGGTGGAATGAAGAAAAGGGGGTTATGTGTATGGAGGAAATAGTAAAAAGGGGGGTACAAGAGAGATTGAAGAACCAAGAAAGCCAGATATGGTGGGCAAGTCTGGATCGTTTTATTATATAAGAATTAATATATTTATTAAGCTATAAGAATAAAAAGATAAATGAAGATAAGAGATGGACAGATAAATAAATATAAGCGTTGAATAAAATAAGAAAAACAAGAGAAATAAAAAATTGAGAGAAATAAGACAAATAAAATTTCGTTAAATGTACTCAGTCTTTCCAGGAGCATTGCAAGGAAAAGGCAAACAAAATATGGGCATAATAAGTACTGGCCTGATGGACAGACCCTGACAATTAGAAGAATTTTAAGAAAAAACCGTTCTGTCAGAATCAGTGAAAAATGCTATGATCATAGGATCGTATATCATATATCATCTAATACATGCACATTATGTTCGGAATTCTAATACACAGAGAAATTATTAAGAAGAGGAGGAAGATAGACAAGATGACAGCTGATTACAAGGGGGTTAAATTATGTTCCCATATTTGCCATTCTTGGTTTTACCATTATCGATATATAAACTAGCTTGTTTTTCTATCTTTGCACAAAAAAAAAACAATGCAACAATAGATTTGGAAGTGATAAAAATATTTATTTAGATTTTTTGTTCCTTTTCATACCGAGTTATCCTTTGCCAAGTCATCATAAATTATGTGATACAGGTACAGAGAACGAAATTTGGCTGGAACAAATAAGCAGTACACAGCATGTTGTGGGGAGACTATTCTACATGTGACCAAATGATCAAATCAGATGCTCAATAAATTCAAATCATAGTATATTATTTCAGTTGAACACTCGACGCGGATTTCGACACAGACTTCTTGCAGGAAATGATGGGGAGTGCTGCAAAATCCATCAATTGGATAAATTGCATATATACTAACAAAACACATAAATACGAGCAAAACACTAACAGAACCATTTTTCTTCTTTTCTTGGCACGAGTTTCCACTCTTATCAGTTTTCCATTATCCTTTATCTTTACCCGTTATCTTACCCTTTATCACTCTTTATCAGTTATCCTTTAGTTACCAATTACGTTTTGGCCTCAGAAAACCAAAAAATCTACTTTTCAGAATCTTGATAAACAATTTTACCTGGAAGGCACTGACAGAAAACACTACCAGAATACTAACATTAACACTAAAACTAATAGCAGGACTAACAAATGACAGAACACTAACCTCTTGTTTTGAGACATTATAACGAGCAGCAAGAACTTCTGCAATGGCATTCTGACTCAAAAACAAAGTATTCCAGTTGTGAGAAGAACCAGCGGTTTTCTTCAGACTCTTCTCCTTTTTTTCTTTATAAGACAGGGATTCTACAATCAAAAAGAAGCTGGTCAACAAAGGAACAGAAACAAACTAAATTTGCAAAAAAAAAATTTCATTCTAAATAATAACAAAAAAAAGGTGTAAAACTTCATATGCCCATATTTAGCTCTAGCAAGCAGGGAAACATACACAACGATTAAGGGAGGCTTAACTCAGGGCCGTACAAACGACTTTTTTTTAGAGGGGGAGGGACAAAATAACTTTAAAAATGCAACAAATCTGTGCACATGCATTTTGGTAATTTACAGCAAAAAAAAAGTTGCAAACTATTTAAAGACAAAATTTGAAGAAGATACAGAAAGTCATTGCATTGTTACTTTTTTTAAGTTTGTACATAAGACCACTATACTGACTGTTGGAATTTGAAACTTTAAGTACCATGTATATCTTTTTTGATGTCCTTGGTGCTTCAGTTTGTTTCATTTGAAGAATAACAAAAAAAAAGGTGCAAAGCTTCATTTGCCAATGCTTAGTTCTAGCACACAGCCATACGTACCTATCTATTTTTGTTTTCTAAGAATTTCTAATAGGTTTTTTATCGTGTCCCCTTTTTCTACCATAATTTTGTCTTTACAAAGAGGTGCACCAGACCCTTGTTACTCATATTTTACTTTCAAAAGTTTTTACGTTCAATACCCAAAATATTTGTATATCTTTGAGGCTTTAAAGATAGAATTTTGGTTCCCTAGGCTCCCTATACACAAAAATATTTTTTCGGGGAAGGGGGAGGGAGGGTTCCAAACAAATCATTAACAAAAGTTTATATTCATTTTTGCTACGTTTTTACGAGTCGGACAAATATTTCAGGAGGGGGGGGGTCAAACCACAAACCCCATCCTGGATACTGCCTTGTTCAAGCTCCTTTCTACAAAATGGTTGCGGGAAGAAAGATCCCGGACGTATGTTTATTTATTTTTTATGGAGTAATATTGATAGTAATGTTACCCAAATTAGTCAGGAAAAATGGCCTACCCCTCCGAACAAATCCATTGATCCCTCCCAAACGTTGTGGCTAGTGACATTTCTGGTTAATAGCGGATCGATTCTTGGTGAAGCAATTACTCATTTTTCACAAAAGCTTCTTTTATTTATGAAGTAACATTAGTAGCAATATCTAACAATGGTGAACCACTTAGGTTGCGGCTAGAAATAACCTTGGTCAGTATTAGGCCAAAGCCAAACTTTTTTAAAAACAGCCCTAGCATAAAAAAGTTACATAAAGAAGTTATGAAAAAGTTTTTAAATAACATTATTTAGTTTTAATCCTCACAATTTAATGTAAGTTTATTTATATATACATATTTTCTCTCTTGTTCTCATATTGTGCTGAAGACAGCCCTTGGACATAGGGCCGAAATATTCACAGAACTGATATCTAACAATGGTGAACCACTTAGGTTGCGGCTAGAAATAACCTTGATCAGTATTAGGTCAAATCCAAACTTTTTTAAAAACAGCCCAAGCATAAAAAAGTTACATAAAAAAGTTATAAAAAAGTTTTTAAATAACATTATTTAGTTTTAATCCTCACAATTTAATGTAAGTTTATTTATGTATACATATTTTCTCTCTTGTTCTCGTATTGTGCTGAAGACGGCCCTTGGACATAGGGCCGAAATATTCACAGAACTGATTTCCACTGTCTTGAAAAGATTTTCCCTATTGTTTCTACTTTGTATTTGTTTGTTAATGAGCCTAGAAAGCTAATTGACGTTGATGTTAATCAAATTAATGTACACTAGCGTGCTAGAGTTGGAATCCTTTGTCCAAAGGGAGGGGTTCAGTTCTTGGTGTCGCTGGTTATTTAGTTTGGGACGGGGGTCAGTAGTGTGACACTGTAAGCTCCGCCAGAGTCAACCCAGCTCTAAATGGTTACCTGGGGAAAGTAAGCAGGAAGGGTGGGCAGAAACACAGGATAGATGGCCCCAAACCTTTTATTGCACTTCCTGGCTAAAGATCATGATAGGGAGGCGAGGACCGCCGGTAAGGACTGTAAAAGTTTTAGACCATACTGTAGATTGTCGATTAATCTTACAAAAAATTGAAGCTAACATTTACAAATTTAACAAAATAATGTTTTACGAATGTAATGTCTGCCACGTCACGCCATAACAGCAAAGTCCCTGAGGAACGGGATTGAGAATATATCCAGCATCCACAAAAATACACTTAAGGGTACTGTTTATTTTAATTGCATATAATTAGGAAACATTTGTCAGTATATACTGTTGTTATTTTTAACAGACATATTCATCTCCATGATTTTAACACTCCATATTTTGCTTAAGGGCAGTACACAGACAAACCTAGCCAAATATATAGGGAGCCTTTGAAAACATTTTCTTCGGGAGAGATGGGATCAGAAAAGGCGAAAAGGAAAACTTAAGATCATCTTTTTTCCATTCTAGTCACACTTTAAATTTCTCTCTTTGTGTCCTAGCATTCCTCCTACTGGAAAGCTACTATTTAGCAGTTTACTGAGAAATACGCTAGGCTTGAACATTCCTTCCTAGCCATACTCTTTTTTTTACTTTTTATTAGGTAGTTAAATTTTATTTTTTTAATGAAAATACCAAAAATGTAATATCCAAAATCTAGAGAGGGGGAGGGGGGTTTAAAATTTTAAAGAGGAAATTTGCGACTTTGCCCCAAGTTATACTTCTTCCGCGATCGAATTTTTTTGACGTACCACCATTATCGCCTTTTTCTTCTTTGGCCTTGGCTGGCAGTAGATGGAGCATCCTTCCCTCGAAAATTGTGCCATCTAATGCAGAATAAGCTGCTACAGCGTGCTCTGGTAGTAAAAATGAAACAGTAGCAAACCCTTTAACTTTCCTCGTATACTTATCGATTGGCAAATGGACTTCTGTTACTTTTCCTGTACAAAGAAACAAAAATAAAAATATCGTTGAAAAATCCGTATTAGTCCTAAAAATATCTAAATAATTAAAATGATTCAAAACAACATCTTGAACATATCGATAATTTTGAAGAAAAGGTAAAAACTTCCACGTGTAATTTGTAAGGAAATGTCCATCACAACAATCATATTGCATAGGAGAATACTTTCTAATCCAGATCAGTTTGATACAATCAGTATATCACATTGCGGTTTCTCATTGACAAATAATTTGCATAACATGAATATGCCAATTCGTATTGTAGCTTATTTAGATAAAAAAAACTAAAAGAAAGGATTAATACTAAAACTTAAGACGAAAAAAGTGTTCTAAATGTAAATGAGGACTCCCCTTCTTCATCACCCGCTCTTTACAGCTAAAGTCTAGAGTCTTAAATTTACTTAAAACACAGAATTATTTATGTTCGTTTTGTTTTTTAATATTGGTTTTATGATGCCATTCCCAGAAGAAGAGTTATTGGACCTTTCAACTCTACTCAGCCAAATAGTTATCTTAAAATTTCGATCAAATGTGTTTGGAAAAAAGGGATGTGGGAGGGGGACTAGTTAAGCATGGGCACTATTTCTGTTTTGTGTTTCTGTTTTCAAAGCATCCGTTTCGGTTCTGTTCATACAAAAAAAAAAAAAAAAAAAAAAAAAAAAAAAAAAAAAAAAAAAAAAAAAAAAAAAAAAAAAACAAACAGAACAGAACAGAACAGAACAGACCTGTTTTTATTTAACTCTTCAATTCTGTTTTTGTTTTTTATAATATCTATTTTGTCTTGTTTTCTGTTCTTCATTTTTCTACATGTTTTTGTTCTGTT